>NW_027531502.1:2369-22917 GCF_008692635.1 Crocuta crocuta | reverse complement strand
AGAGAGAGAGGGAGTCACAGACTGAAACAGGCTCCAGGCTCTGAGCTGGCTGTCAGCACAGAGCCCGACGCGGGGCTCGAACCCACGAACCGCGAGATCATGACCTAAGCGAAAGTCAGACGCTTAACCGACTAAGCCACCCAGGCGCCCCAATTCAATTCTTTTTCTAACATTTGCCTTTTCTTCTTTCTTCTCCTTTTTGTTTTCTTTTCTAGCTTTCTGTTTCCTTGGAATCAGCCTTATAGATTTTTGACTCTCGGTTTGATTCCTGCCCCCTTTTTTTGCTTTTTATATGAATTGTGACTTTCAACACTCTGCCTTTTGCTTCTCAGGGGTTCTTCAACAAACCAATCAAGGACACCCAGTTGAGGTCCAAACTCTCCACGACTACACCAAAGAGGAGATGTGCAGAGAACGGACCAGTGGGATAGAGCAGCCAAAATGCAACAACAGACTGCACCAACCATACACCAGAAGCATGTTCTGGAGTGCCAGGCACTGGAGAGTCTAGGACCTCTTATTAATATAGCAGTACTCTCAGGCCCAGGCACATAAGAAGCTGTTAGAACATGCAAAAGACAGAAACGTAGCCAAAGTGATAATCCAGAGGAATTCTCCCCAAAACAAAGGTCAAGAAGAAATCATAGCCAGAGAATAGCTCAAGGCAGATATCAATGCTCTATCTGAAGAAGAATTCACGACAACAATAACAAACCTAAGAGCTGGGCTTGAGAACCACCTAGAAGACACCAGAGAAACCCTTGCTGCAGAGACCAAAGACCTAAGAACTAGTCAGGATGCATTGAAAAAAGTATAACTGGGATGAAGAGTAAACTAGATACAATGACAGCAAGGATGGAAGCAGCAGAGGGGAGAAAAGGTGAAATAGGAGACACAAGTTTGCAAAATAATGAAGCTAAAAAAGAGAGGGAAAGAAAATAACTCGATCATGAGGGAATTTGTAAAGAACTAAGTGATTTTATGAAATAGAACATTCTCCTTATCATAGGAATCCCAGAAGAAGGAGCAGGAGAACAAGGGATGGAAGGTGTGTTTGAACACATTCCAGGTAAGAACTTCCACCATCGAGGCAAGGAAACAGGCACCTAAGTCCAGGGGTAAAGAGAACTGCCTTCAAAATGAACAAAGGCAGGTCGACATCACATTATGACCCTGTGAAAATTGCAAAATATAAAGACAAAGAAAGAGTCCCGAAAGCAGCTATGGACAAAATGTCCTTAAACTACAAGAGTAGTAACATAAGTTTATTAGGAGAAGTATCCCCTGAAGGTTGTTAGACTGGAAAGCAGTGACAGGACATACTCAATGTGTTGATTAGGAAAAATATGCAGCCACGATTCCTTTTACAAGGCTGTCATTCAGAATAGAAGAAGAGACACAGATTTTCCCAGACAAACAAAAACTAAGGAAGTTAGTGACACTGGGGCACCTGTATAATTCATTAGGTTAAGAGTCCGCCTTTGACTCAGGTCATGATGTCATGGTGTGTGAGTTGAAGTGTCACATCGGGCAGTGTGTGGACAGCTCAGAATCTGGAGCCTGCTTCAGATTCTGTATTGCCTTATCACTCCACCCCTACCCCACCTGCACCCTGTCTCTCTCGAAAAAAAGAAAAGAAAAAGGAAAAGTAAATTTAGTAATAACTAACACAGTTCTACAAGGAATTCTAAATGGGGCTGTTAACGGAAAGCAGCAATGTCTGTAAAGGACTGGAGAACATCAGCAGAAACACAAAATCTCCAGATATCTCAATACTACTATATTTAGATCTTTCAAATCACTCTGATTTTCAGTACAGTAAATGCCCCAATAAAAAACATAGGGTATCAAAATGGATTAAAAAAGTAACAACAACAACAACCAAACTAAACAAAAACAATCCAAAAACAAAATCCCTCAATAAACTGCCTTGAGGAGACTCATTTTAGACCTGAGTACACTTGCAGATTTGAAAGTGAGGGGATGGAGAATCTTCGGTCAAGCTAATACATGTCAAAACAAATCTGATATATCTATAGTTTTATCAGAAAATTAGATTTAAATTTTTCTTTGCATTTTTGAGATCAAGCAGAGCATGAGCAGGAGAGGGGCAGAGAGAGAGAGAGCAGAAGACAGAATCCAAAGTAGGCGCCAGGCTATGAGCTGTCAGCACAGAGCGCGACACGGAGCTCAATCTCACTGACACAAGATCATGCTTGAGCCGAAGTCGGACACTCAGCCGACTCAGCCGCTCAGGTGCCCCAGGAAAACTAGATGTTAAAACAAAGACTGCAACAAGGAATGAAGAAGGGCATTGTCTCATAATCCAAATGACTCTCCATTAAGAAGAATTAATAATTGTAAATATTGAGGCCCCACATTGGGACCACACAAACATATAAATCCATAACAAACATAAGCAAACTAATTGAACACAATACCATAATTGCAGGAGACCTTATTACTCTCTTCACTGCAATGAACAGATCATGGAAGCAGAAAATCAATAAGGGAACAATAGGTCTCATGACACACTTGCACCAAATGGACTTAACAGAGATGTTGAGAACATTTCATCCTAAAGGAACAGGATACACATTCTTCCCATGTGCACATGGAACATTCTCCACAATAGATGACATATGGGATCACAAATCTGTCCTCCACAGGTATAAAAGATGAGTTCATACGGTAAATATTTTCAGATCACAACACTGAAACATGAAATCAACCACAAGAAAAAATTGGAAAGCCCTCAAATACATAGAGGTTATAGAACAGCCTACTAAAGAAGGAAATGAATGNACTCAGCCGACTCAGCCGCTCAGGTGCCCCAGGAAAACTAGATGTTAAAACAAAGACTGCAACAAGGAATGAAGAAGGGCATTGTCTCATAATCCAAATGACTCTCCATTAAGAAGAATTAATAATTGTAAATATTGAGGCCCCACATTGGGACCACACAAACATATAAATCCATAACAAACATAAGCAAACTAATTGAACACAATACCATAATTGCAGGAGACCTTATTACTCTCTTCACTGCAATGAACAGATCATGGAAGCAGAAAATCAATAAGGGAACAATAGGTCTCATGACACACTTGCACCAAATGGACTTAACAGAGATGTTGAGAACATTTCATCCTAAAGGAACAGGATACACATTCTTCCCATGTGCACATGGAACATTCTCCACAATAGATGACATATGGGATCACAAATCTGTCCTCCACAGGTATAAAAGATGAGTTCATACGGTAAATATTTTCAGATCACAACACTGAAACATGAAATCAACCACAAGAAAAAATTGGAAAGCCCTCAAATACATAGAGGTTATAGAACAGCCTACTAAAGAAGGAAATGAATGGGTTGACCAGGAAATTAATGGAATTTGAAAATACATGGAATCAAACGTAAATGAACACAAGACCGTCCAAACCCTTTGGGATGCAGCAAAGGCAATCCTGAGAGGAAAATGCTTCGCAACTTGGGCCGCTCTCCAAAATCAAGAAATGTACCAACTACATAGCGTAATGTCATACCTACAGAAGTTAGAAAAGCAGCAACAAAGAAGGCTCAGAGCCAGCTGAAGAAGGGAAATACTAAGGATTAGACAGATTTAAATAATATGGATTCCAAAGGAAACAGTAGAGTAGGTCAACGAATCTGAGAGCGCTGTCTTTGAAAGAATAAACAAAATGGATAACACCCTAGCCAGACTTCCCAGAAAGAAAACCAAGAGGACCTATAGATGAAATTAGGAACGCAAGAGGTGATATCACAACCAACGCCACAGGAGTACAAACGCTTATAAGAGAATGCCATGAAAATTATATGAACAAACTGGACAAACTGGTAGAAAGGGACAAATTCCTCGAAACAAATGACCAAAACTCAAACAGGAAAAGGGAGTGCATTTGAACACCACCATTACCAGCCAAGAAACTGAATTGGTTTTAAACATCCCACTACAAAGAATCCTGAGCCAGATGATTTCACAGGGGAATTCTAAGAGACATTTTAAAGAGCGTACATTCCACGTTTCCTTAAAGTATTCCAAGAAACAGAAAAGGAAGGAAAGCTTCCAAACGCATTCTGTGAAGCTAGCATTCCCTTGATTATGACGTCAGACAAAGACATATCTATAAAGGAGGCCAATATCCTTGAGGATCCTGGATTCAGAAATACTCAACAAGATATTAGCAAATGGAGTTCAACAGTACATCAAAAGAATAATTTGGGCACCTGATTGGCTCAGTTAGTTGGCTTTCAGACTCTCTATTTTGGCTCAGGTCATGATCTCACAGTTCATGAGTTCTAGCCCTATGTTGAGTCTACAGTGAGACCTCGGACCCTATTTGAGATTTCCTCTCCCTCTTTCTCTGCCCCTCCCTCCTAGTGCTATCTTTCTCTGTGTCTCTATCTCTCACAAAATAAACACTGAAGAGGAAATAATGATTCACCATGATCAAGTGGGGTTTATTTCTGGGCTGCACATATGGTTCACTATATGGATATCACTGTGATAAACTACACGGATACTAATAAGTAAAAGGTAAGTACCATATGATCCTTTCGATAGATGACAAGCCCCACAGTTAATATCACCCTCAATGGGGAAAAACGGAGAGCTTTTACCCTAAGATCAGGAGCATGACACAGGTGTTCTCTCTCACCACTGTTGTGTAACACAGCACTCAAAGTCATAGGCCCAGCAATCAGACAGGAAACAGAAATAAAAGATTTCCAATTGGGCAAGGAAGATGTCAAAGTTTACTCTTTGTAGAGGACATGACACTCTCTCTATATAGAAGCCTGAAACGCTCCACCAAAAAACTGCAAGAGCTGATACGTGAATTCTGCAAAATCACGGGATATGAAATCCATGTACAGAAATCGGTTGCATTTCTACACATTTATAATGAAGCAGCAGAAGTATCAAGGATTTGAACTTATTTATAACTGCCCCCAAAACACTAAGTTACCTAAGAATAAACCTAACCAAAGGTGTAAAAGATCTGTATGCAAACACTAGAGAAAGCTTATGAAAGGAATTCAAGAAGACAAAAACAAATGGAAAAACATCCCATGCTCATGGATTAGACCAAATATTAAAATGTCAATACTCCCCAAAGTAATCTACACATACAACACCATCTCTATCAAAAGAACACGAGCATTAGTCACAGAGCTAGAACAATCCTAAAATTTGTATGGAACCACAAAAGACTTGAGCGGCCAAAGTGATGTGCTAGAAGGAAACCATGAGTAGAGGCATCACAATTCTGGACTTTAGAGTGTATTCTAAAGCTGTAATCCTCAAGACAGTATGGTACCACCACAAAAGCAGACGCATAGATCCCTGGAATAGAATAGAGAATGTGTAAACGTACTCATACATATATGGCCACTCATCTTGAACACAACAGGAAAGAGTATCCCATGGAAAAAAGACAGTCTCTTCACCAAATATTGCTGGGGGAGCTGGACAGCGACTTGCAGAAGAATGCAACTGGACAACGTTCTTACACCAGACACGAGAATAAAATCAAAATGAATGGAAGACCTAAATATGAGTCAGGAAACCATTAAAATCCTACAGGAGAAATATGCAGGAAACCTCTGTGACCTAGGCCAGAGCCAATTCTTCCTTGATATGTTTCCGGGCAAAGGGAATACAAACAAAAATCAACTATGTCACCTCATTTAAAAAAAAACAAAACCAAGCAAACGCCTCTTCACAGGGAACAGACGATGAAAAATACTAAAAGACAAAAAATGGAATGGAGAGGGTATTTGCAATTGACATTTCAGATAAGGGTTAGTATCCAAATCTAGAAAGATGTTACCATAATGAACACTGAAAACCCAGATAATCCAGTGAAACAGTGGGCAGAAGAAATGAAAACACATTTTTCCAAGAGGACATTCAGTGGCGAAGAGAACCATGAAAATGTGCTCAACATCACTCGTCATCAGGGAAATACAAATCAGACCCACACTGAGATTCCATCTCATATGTGTCCGAATGGATAAAATTACAGGCATCTGGGTGACTCAGTCTGTTGAACTTCTGACGCTTCACTTCATCTCAGGTCATGATGTCACATCACAGTGCATGGGTTCAAGCCCCATGTCAGGCTCTTCTCTGACAGTGCCGACTCTGTTTGGGATGTTCTCTCTGTCCCTCTCTGTCCGTCCTTCCCTCACTCAGTCCTTCCCTTACTAATGCTGTTTCTTTTCTCTCTCCATGTAAATCAATTTAAATTAAAAAAAGAAAGAGAATGGCTAAAATTAATAATTCAAGAAACAAGAGATTATGGCAAGAATGCAGAGAAAGGGGAACACTTTTGCACTGTTGGGGGGAATGCAAACTTGTGCATCCACTTTGGAGAACAGTGTTTAGATTCCTCAAAAATTTGAAAATAGAACTACTGTATGATGCAGCATTTACACTTTACTTATCCAAAGGATACAAAAGTGCTGATTTAACGGCAGCATGCACACCCGTATTTATAGCAGTGGTATCAACAATAGCCAAATTATGTAAAGAGCCCAAATGTCTATCAACTGATGAATAGACAAAGGACACACACAAAAAAACACACACACACACACAATGGACTATTACGCAGCAATAAACAGAATGAAATCTTGCCATTTGCAACAATGTGGATGGAACTGGAGGGTATTTTGCTCAGTGAAATGAGCCAGTCAGAGAAAGAAAGAGATCATATGATTTCACTGTTATGTAGAATTTGAGAACACAACGGATGCAATAGGGGAAGGAAAGGCAAAATTAGACAAAAGCAGACAGGGAGGCAAACCAGAAGAGACTCTTAAATGCAGAGAACCGAGGGTTGCTGGAGCAGAGGTGGGGCGGGTGAATAGGTTAAATGCATGATAGGCATTGGAGTGAGCACTTTTTGAGAAGAGCACTGGGTGTGATATATAAATGATGAATCTCTGGGTACTCCTGAAACCAAAACTGCACTTTACGTTACCTAACGAATTTTAAAATAAATTAAGTACATAAAATAACTATAAGTAGACCAAACTCTTCAATCAAGAGATATAGATTGGCTGAATGGAAAGAAACACAAGACACGCATATAAGGCGCCTTCACGAGACTCACTTCAGCTTGAGGAACACAGTCAGCCTGAAAGTGCTGGTGTGGAAAAAGATACTCCATGCAAACAGAAACCGAAGGAAAGCCAGGTAGCTATGCTTACATCAGACAAATAGACTAAGCCAAGGTCTCTAATAGGACACAGCAAAGGTCATTATGAAATAAGGGTTCATTTGTGGAGGGTATTTAACTATATACGGTGTTTAGAAGAGCGTATTAAGGTTTTCCCCCAGGTTGGTTTTAGAAGGACATGAATAGGATCTTTCTGTAACTCATGGAATATTTTCAAATTTTCAAACCAGCACCTCTTTCCATAAATGTTGGTGTATCTGTAAGTACCTCAATTAGAGCTTGTGTAAGGTTTATGAACATCTGTATCGTAAGAGTTCCCTAAATGGCTAGTTGATATTCAAAAACTTATTTCTGCGATTTGAGGATTGGGGGGAGGGGGAATGCTAAATGACCGTTTCAAAAGGACCTCTTGTTTTCAGATTTTGATGTGTGGGGAGAATACTATTTCGATGAAATCATCGTCCTTTACTGTAACCAAGACCCAACAGTTTATCAAAACCAACTTGTACAGGCTAATTTACAGTAACTTGTTTTCTAACCTTTTGCCATTATATACTGCATTTTTTCCCCCTCATATGCTTTTTAATTTACATTGTCATCTGGTATTTTAATCTCCGAAGAAGTTATTTGTGCTTTCAGGCAGGGTACCATAATACTCCTCTGTAAGGTTTCTGATATTAACTTCGTGGCATTTACTCTTTGCTTACAATTGCATTCCAAAAATAGGACACCTACTGAAGGCTTATCCGGTCAAGCACTGTCTTTCTGTTCCTTCCACATCGTCTCTATTAAAACCTTACACTATCTCCTGTGGAAGGAATATGCTAAACCACCTGAAGAAAAACACTGGTCAGGTTAACTCTCGATCATTAGAACATGTATCAGTTCATCTTTTACTACCACACAGGACCATCTTTCATTCTGAGCACCTTTCTCACTGAGCACCTTTCCCACTCAGCATGGGCATAAACCTCGATAGGACACCTTTCCCTGCCTCTCCCAGCCCGCCTTAGCACACGCACATAAGACACTGAGGTGATTCGACCCTCCCGTTCCCAGGTTTCACTCTTGGTAATGGCTCCCCACGGCGCCTGAGCAGATAGAGTTTCTGGCCAAGTGCTGCACATGCGCACAGAGGACTTCTGGCATACATTGTGCCTCTTGTGGCCAAAACCTACAGTCATGTGCTCCTCCCTTCGCCTGCCCGGGTCTCCAGAGCACCAGCCTTGAATCCCTTCTCTCCCAAGCCCACAGACCTGAATTTACATTTGAAACGAGAAGGGATAGAGTCTCTGGACAGACCAGTCCTCCCTCGCACCAATGTTATCACACCCAGAGTTTTGATGCCTTCTCTCATCTCTCCCTTTGCTATTATCACTACTTCACACATGTGCCCCAAGAGAATGCAGGTGAACCCCTCAAGTGTGGTATCTCCCACCGTGCAGGTGACCCTGAGAAAATGGGGAGCAGGGACCGGCCATACAGGATCATTCCGTGTAATATACACACTCAGGCTCCCATCAGTCCGACCACTGCAGCAGACCTTATTACGCCCCAGGTTTCTGGTTTCATACTTCGGGGCTAACATTGTGGGCACAGAGCTCAGCTGTCCCAGAATTTACATCTTAAGTAGTCTTTCTGTCTCCATGGTCCTTGCGGAGCCTGACACAGCATGGTCATGAAAAGTCTTTGTCATCATGACAAAGATTCTGTCACAAGTGACCTGTTCCACCACGAAATTAACCTCCACTGCCAGTCCCTGATCCTCCCTTCTCAGAACAGCTCAGAGAACAGAGTTCCTAGCAGCTCAACTTCCTGAGTAGCCAATTAAGGGTCACAATTGCGAGAGGCTCAGATTCTGAGAATGGATTCCAAAGGACTTACCACTTAGTGAGTTCCTTTCCTCTTTCTGGTTCAAACAGTGCTTCCAAGGTAACACAATGCATCCCACCTTCCATTCCTGGGATGTCCCTTGTTGTTCAACGCATTAAAATTAACCAAATATATAAATGCAAATCGTATCCATCCAATTTCCCTCAGAGGCTCTGCTCCACCCTTTCTTTCCGTCTCCCATCTGCTCTCTATATTTGTGCCATCAAATCCAACATTGGTTTCAAGAGTACTTATCATTCTAAAGAAGAGAATCACTCTCTGCTCCAGAGGCTCACCAGGAATCCAATATTCCTGCAAAAATGAACATAGTGTACCCAATTCCCAGGGCTTGGGAAAGATTAACTTGCATAACATAAGATTCCCAGGCCAGCGTCCCGGACACAGTGCATCCTCATATACTCAGAGCATGTGGTAGATACTCAATAAACATCCCTTTGATGGTTGAGTACACAGGTGTACCCCAAAGTGTCTTCATCAGACACCACTGCCTTGTCTAGTCCCTTTCCAATTTGTAGGGGATTTGCAGAGAATATTTTCTCAAAGGCTGTTAGTAATTTCCACTGGCAACAGCACTATTTGTGTTGAGATAAGATGGTTGGGTAGAAGGGACTCAGAGGTGCTCTTCTGCTTTCTCTAGCTTAGTGCTACTGCAGATGAAGTCCGGGGAGAGCATCCTCAATGCTTCTTAGCAGTACGAATTAGTCACCTTCATCTAGACCTAGGGAAGCCATGGTATCGGAGTGTGGTCCCCAGAATCTGTTTTCAATGGGAACCTCAAGTGATTTGTGTTACATGAAATTTTGACAAGCAATGTTGTCATTCTCAGCTATGCCTTCTCTTTGGGATCCCCTGTATAGTTTTTTGAACTACTATCTCTAGTGTCTCAATCACAAGGATTCTGACACTTAGTACATGATGGGGCCCAACATCAATCAAGTCTTCAGGAAATGGCCAACGACTCCACGGTTGAGGCCAATGTAAACAGTGAGGCTCCCAGTATATTTCTGAGGACAGACTAGTGGGTTTCGTCAATGGGTAGCCTCTACGGGGTGGGCTGCACTGTATGAGATTTGATAGGGGCTCATCAGTCCACCTCACATTCCTGATGTTGTACCAGATACTGTGTATATCTCCAGGCGACCAGTACACCCATAAGTGGGACAGGAGTAAATCACACTGGGGCCTCCATTTAGCAACTCCCTCTGTGTACAGATTTTCACATGCTCACAAAAGGAACAGAAAACCAGTCTGGTTAAATTGACCCTAACTGGCCATGGAAGCCTTTTCAATTTTACTGTCAATGTCATGGAACACATTGGAATAGAGGGGTACCCAAAAAGGATGGAGGAGCACAGGAAGAGGGAGACAGGAGAGGTACCCCTGTGACCACCAGCGAAATACACCTAGGCTTCTAGAATCATTCCATTCAAACTGACTTTCCAAAAGATTCCCATGTTTTAAGATTGAGTTTTCTGCTTTGTCTTTGGTCCCTCGCTTCTGTCATCTGCTTCATTCATTCCCAGTTACCTGGGTGTGTGGTTGCTCTCTCCTTCCTCTTCACGTGTCAGGGCTCAGTCCTTTTCCCAAGAACCTAACCCGATCTACTTTGACGACAGCAAGACCTATTGATAGCAAAATTATACACGATCGTGGCTGGAGAATCTACAATTTCAAATCCAGCATTGTGCTCAGTAGAAAGCTGGACACATTACAGAAGTATGCAGAGAAGTCTGTTTCCAAACATTGTTTCCTCTTGGCCTCTATATAACAGTTTGTAAGACTTTTCAATATGCAGCTCCCTGAACTCCACTTCCAAGTACTATTGAATCTAAAATAAGGAACAGGTATCAGATTTGAAACTGTGGGTAATAGTATCCTATGCCATTTGGTTTCTAGAATTATCACTAATTCCCAGGGAAGGCAACAGACTACCTCACGGAAGGGGCAGATTAAGGTTTAGATTAAACATCATGACTATTTCCTTACACCAACAAATGCCTGGTTATTTCCTTGAAATGCTATCATTAATGTCAAGTTACATTACAGAATTTTAAGATCATGAACATATAGTATTTATATTTTACTGGTTTCCTTTTGGTGAAAATTTAAAACAGTAAAAATGGAGAATATATCTTTTACACCGTAGAAAATAAAACTGCAACTTATAAGGTCCAGGACTAGTATAAAACCTTTAATGCAAAGACCAGAATCGCCTGTCAATGAGGAAACAGAGTTTATTTTCTGGGGGAATCTGTCAGAGACACCCTGATCCACTTTACAATGTTAATATCAGTTGTAATGAGACAAATTGTTTTCAGTGGCCTCGTACATGTAAAAGGACTCATCATTGTTTTGATGGAGTTTCCAAAGGATGTAAAAAAGCAAAAACCCCTACAAATCATAATAGAATATCAATCATGAAAATAGAGAGGGTTTTGGCAATATTCCAGCCTCAGATTCCACCCATGTCCTATAGTGTTCAATGTACTTTTTATTACATAATTTAATGCTTATTTTTTTTAATTTTTTTTAAATTTATTTCTAGGAGAGAGAGAGAGACAGCGTGAGCAGGGGAGGGTCAGAGAGAGAGGGAGTCACAGACCCTGAAACAGGCTCCAGGCTCTGAGCTGGCAGTCAGCACAGAGCCAGACCCGGGGCTCGAACCCACGAACCGTGAGATCATGACCCAAGCGAAAGTCGGACGCTTAACCGACTAAGCCACCCAGGCACCCCTAATGTTTATTATTTTTGAGAGGAGGGGGAGAGACAGAGAAGGACTGCAGGAGGAGAGGAATGGGAGAGAGAGACAGAGAGAGAGATATGGAGAACCTGCATCTGAAACAGACACAAGTTTTGTGCTGTCATCACAGAGCCTAACACAACGCTCAAACCCCTGAACCATGATATCTCATGAGCTGAAGTTAGTTGCTTAACTGACTGAGCCACCGACACACCCCTTCAATGTATGTAAAATAGGAAGTCTTTGAAACAATCTAGATAGCAAGGCTCTTTTTCAGAATTCTGTCTTATTAAGGACCAAATAGCCAACTGATTTCTTTCTTCATGTTCTTTTTGTTTTAAGCTCATTTAATTTGATCAAGAGAGAAAGTGTACAGGGGAGGGGGAAAAAGACAGGATGAGAGTATGCTGTTGGGAGCCATTCTGAGCCCAGTCGTCAAGAACGCTCCTGGTGAGGTTAAAGCAAGTTTGCACGGTCTCTTGCCATCAGATGACAACTGATATCCACCCCCACTCAATTATTTCTGCTTGAGCACCGACCCCAAAGGTACCTTGTTGATTGGTATCTGGAGTGACTTGTCCCCTCATTCTGGCCCTGGTATGATGATTGCACCTTCTGTAGGAACTTACTGTGGGAACGTTTTCTTTTATGATTATGGGAACAGACATCATGTCTCCGACACGTCCTGTTTTCCTTGGTACTTCCCTTGAGCTATGTCAGGCTAATGACCCTTGGTCATCAAAGATTGGCCTTTACGTGTACAATTCTGTTCCTACCGTTGCATTAGTCCAAGAGGTTCATACAGCTCAACATGTAAATCAGCTAACCAAAAATGTTTCTCATGCCCTAGATATTCAAGAAATCATAGACAAAAAACTAGACACAAAGGTAAATGCCCTCGAAGAGGTTCTTCTATGTACTGGAAATGACCTAAACTTTTTAAAGGTACAGTTGGCTTCCCGGTGCCATAAGGAATATAAGTGGACAATTTNACTCCATGTCCTAAAGCACCGAATTGCCTGTCATGAAAGGGATAAATACTAGTCCAAAACAAATTTGCTAGGCCGAACCAGCAGAGGTTGAGAAGTAAGGTTTGTAACTTGTAAATGCACAGCATTTCAGTAGGAACTGAGGACACAGCCCCTAGCCACGTCAAGACTAAACTTACCTTAGAAGCAGCCATTTCTTCCTCTCTGTTCTAGCTCTCAAGTGCTTTCTGAGGTGGTATTATGTGGAGAAATCACATCTGTAGGCCTTTAAAGGCCTCAGCATAGCCTCTTCACCTGCTCTCATCCCCTCAGAGGCAGAAAACTCCTGAAATGCACAAAAGGTCACTCTCTCAATGACTTTGTCACAGGGAAGTTTCAGGGAAAAGAAGGAGCTCCTGCACGGCCACTTACATGCGAGTTTCCCCTTCCAGTATTCGAGTGTCTTTCTCCCCCTCCTTCCCAGGCGGCCACACATCCTGTCACAGCTTGGGGAACCTGGGCTTCACTCTCCTGCCCCTTCCAATCCATGCCAAACAGACTGTTCTCATCTCTTCAGCTGAAAACCGGACTCAGCCTCCCGAATACGTCTACGATCCTCACCTGGAGCTCATGGTTAAAGCAGCACCGATGCTCTCACTCTGACCAATAGACAGACTCCGGCAGAGGGTCCAGGTGATGCTGGTTCTTATAACTCGCCAGGGGATGTTTATTGTCCACCCAGGCTGCTAAGCACTTTGTGCTTTCAAGTTTTCCTGTGCATATAAATCATGTGGTGTCCAGGTCCCAAAGAAAAAATGATGATTCTGCAGGTTTGGAATGGGGTCCGTGAATTGGCATCATTCTCCAGTTCCTTGTTAGTGCTGATGCTGCTCCCTGAGACCCACGTTTAGGGGCACTACAGTGGAGAACACAGGCTCCTCACACCTGAGCCCCCTACAGCCTCCATCTGACTCAACACAGACAACTCCTGCTGAGTTCCCAGGGAAGAGTTTGCCACCTACTTTCCTCTGTGGTGAGTTTACTGTTGGTTCCCAGAAAAGGCCACCGTCACCATCCTGCAGGACCACACGCTTCCACAGCACTTTACAGTTTACTCACAGAAGGCTCTAGAATGCAGTAGTGTCTGAACCAGTCTCCGCTTGGAAAACAACATGTAGAAATCAATGACTGCAATGTGGATTGAGTACTAATTTCTTGTTTCAAAGGAGGCAATGGTGTACCCCGTAGGGAACTTCACATATATGAGGTGATTTAATCCCGATAATGTCCTGTGAGTTGACCACTAGGTGTCCTATGATAACCATGAAGATGGAGATAGTGGGCCTGACCCATTTGCCATCTTCTCTTTACCTATGGATTGAAAAGGAACATTTGCATGCCACAGGAATGAAACATGGATGACTTGAAAAATACTGAAAGAAGGTTAGATTCTAAGTTCAGGGACTTTACATTGTGGCGTGTGCCTTTTTGAACAGGATACGAAAATGTTTTGAGTTTAAAAGTGACAGTTTCCTGTACTTGGGACTCTCTCATCAGCAATGTATGACCACTTCATTCTCCACACTTGAAGTCCCAGTTTTGTTTTTTACTCGTTTAATCATTTGACAAGACAGAAATTGGTATTGCCATGTCGTTTCCCTGCTTTCTAGGATTATGTTTGGAACATGTCATCTCTGGATAATATTATGTATGAAATAAAATAAGTATCATAGAATACATTATACGTCATATATGATATACACCATAAACAATATATCATATATCTATATAAATATACGTATCTATCTCTAGCTATCATCTATCTACATAGATACAAAATTCAATCTTAAATGAGGAAGAACATCCTTCCCTTTGGGACAGTGCAGATGAGCCTGGAGGATTTCATACTAAGAGGAATAAGCCACCCCAAATGGCAAATACTGTACTATTTCTGTTATATCTGGAATCTAATTACATTGAACTCCTGTAGCAGAGTAGAATTGTGATTGCCAGGAGCTGACGGAGGACATAGTGAGGGAGTGGGTCAAATGGTACAAAATTTCAGATATGCATGAAACTCTGGAGACCTAAAGGACAGGATGGAGATACACATAATTATATGTGTTTCTCCCAGACATTTGCTAGGAGAGTGTATCTTTGATGTTCTCAACAAAAATCAAAAGTCAAAACTCCTCGGGAGCCTGGATTGGTTAAGCGTCCAATTTTAACTCAGGTCATGATCTCACATGAGTGGGTTTGAGCCTCTCCTTGGGCTCTGTGCTGACAGCTCAGAGCCTGGAGTCTGCCTCGGATTCTGTGTCTCCCTGTCTCTCTGACCCTCCCCTGCTCACACTCTGTCTCTCCCTAAAATAAATAAAACATTAAAATTGAAAAAAAACTCAAAACTCCTAACTACATGAGATATTGGGCATGTTATTTAGATTGTTATAATCATGTCATAATATATACATATATTAATATTTTGTTCTTGAGCAACTACTGAATCTGCAGGAATGAAATCAGGATTCTGGGTGAAGACTCATGAAAAACAGGATTGAATTGGAAAGGTAGAAATGAAAGCACTAATATATAGAGTCAGTCCTCTGCTCCCATTTAGCTGCTTCTGGGTTTTTGGTTCATGTCCCTGAACTTAGAATCTGGCCTAGGAAAGGAGGAGAGCCCAGAGCCAGGCCAGACCTGGACACAGTCTCAGGAGGGGGTGGATCTGGTTTGGGCAAGGGAGGGAGCTGTCTGCAAGGTTTTAAAGTACCTGCCTCCTGGGTTCTTCCGCTCTGTCCTAAGCCTGCCCAGAGAAATAGAACACCTGGAGTTCATATTATGTTATTCTATTTAGTCTCTTTCCTTTCTATTCCATAAAGTAAAATAAACAGCAACTTCACATAAACAGAATTTGCTGGGACAATTATGTTAGAAAACTTGTATTCTTAATGAGAATGTAAAATAAATGCTACTACGACTGCTAAGTTTTTCTTTTTCTTTAAGAAAAACAACAACTCCTTGGTTCATGGATGACCCTCCAGAAGTGACACCAGATCTCACACCACAACACAGAAAGGAAAGTGGCCCAACTGCAGCCAAGTCCTCTGTCTTCCACCTCTTCGTCTCATTCTCTCTACAATCCTGAATTCAACAATGTACCCATTTGCTCTGTCCTTACAATTCCTGCCTGGTAGGAATCATGACTCTTTATCTGTTTTTCGAATAATGAGATGCCATGCAAACAATCCGTTTCTATCTGTTTGCAACTCTACATATCCTCAGTGCTCTGAAAATAATAGAAGGAGCTTGGAATGGGTCCCACCTGGGTACCAGGAAGGAAATTCCTTCTGTGGAATGAGGAGAGGACCCTGGATGACTCACTCCTCTTTCTCTGACTTAGAAACAGGTACAACGTAAACACAGCCTACAGGGGGCATCCCCAAATATTCCAAAGAGGCTTTGTGGCTGCAGAGAGTGTCCCTCATGAGACTGACCAGATGGCCCCATAGGGATTCAGGTACCAGAACCCTTAGGCTGACTCTGTCATCAGGTGGAGCATAGACCTGCCCTGGTGGAGCAGCATCCTTGATGCAGGGGTGATGTTTCCTGTCCCTGATCAGGGAATTCTAGCGTCAAATCGCCTACTTCACTTAACACAGGTTACAAGTTATAGGCCTAGAGCCTGCTTTGAGTCCTGTGTCTCCTCCTCTCTGTCTGCCCCTCCCATGCTCATCCTTTGTCTCTCCCTCTCAAAATAAGTAAACATTAAGAAATAAGAAATACATTATTTGATAACTACATTTCTAACTCACTAAAGCTTTTCATCTAAGACATAGACACAACTTGTACTGTACCATATGAATGCAGTCCTCAAACATGTGTGTGCGCCTGTCAACACCTTCCATTCACAGTTTACCTTGCAGAAATAGAGAGTGCGTTCAGCGATTCAGTGAATCCTATGCCATCTTGGTACCTCAAAGGAAGAGAATATATAAAGTATATAACTGTTAACTCAGACTCCCTCAGCTGGAACTATACAGGGATGTGAGGTTAGAGAACTATGGACACCTCCTCTTCTTGTGTGAAGATGACTTCCTGTATCTACGCTGACATGAATTACTTCCATGGTGAGTTACAGGTAGTGAATACACTAGGTGGAATTGTCACTAAAGGACATTTTATTTGCAGCAAGTAAGGCGATTGGGGGAACAACTTCCAAAGTGGACGATCGAAGAGAAGATGTGAATAATTTCTTTTATTTAGGGCTAGAATGAATATCTGAAAGGGGAGTTCTGTCATCCTATGTAGAGGTGGATATAAGGCAGGTGGAAGCACATGTATCCTTAGGAAAGAAGCTTAAATGCATATCCTATGTTGTATGAATGAAGGCTGTGCTCCTCCGTGGATGGTGATTTTAACATTATACTGAGGTCCTGGTAAGTGTCTGACACATCATAGTGTCATAGTCCGTCTCCTAGGTGAATGTATCCTGGACCTAAACTGGTCTATGCTGGCCAGAGCTCTTGTTATTTGCATCCAAAAGACACAGTTAACCCAAAGAGCCAAAGTAGTGTAGGAAAAAAAGACCAATGCTGGAGACATCACTATTGCAGACTTCAGATTGTATTACAAAGCTATCCTCATCAAGACAGTACAGTACTGGCACTAGAAAAGATCCACAGATTAGTCGAACAGAATAGAGAGCCCAGAAATAGACCAAAAAACCTATGGGCAACTAATCTTTGACAAAGCAGGAAAGAATATCCAATGGAACAAGACAGTCTTTTCAGCAAAAGGTGCTGCGAAAACTGGACACCAACATGCAGAAGAATGAAACTGGACCATGTTCTTATACCATATGAACAAATAAGTTCAAAATGTGTGAAAGACCTAAAGGTGAGACAGGAAACTCAAAATCCTAGATGTAAACACAGGCAGCAACCTTTTTGACTTTGGCTGTAGCATATTCTTCCTGGACAAGTCTCTGGAGGTAAGGGAACTAAAAACAAAAATGACTATTGGGACCTCATCAAGATAAAAAGTTTCTTCACAGTAAAGAAAACCAACAACAAAGCTAATAGGCCCTGGATGTAACGGAAGAAGATATTTACAAATGATAAATGGAGTAAAGGGTTAGTATCAATAATCTATAAGGAAGTATCAAAGTCAATACTTAAGATACAAAGAATCCGGTGAAGAAATGCACAAAAGACCCAAGAGACACTTTTCCAAAGAAGGCTTCCAGATGGCTATCAGATGCAGGAAATGATGCTCAACATCCTTCATCATCAGGGAAAGACAAATCAATACCACAATGAGATATCACCTCATTCCTGGTGGCTAAAACTAACAACTGCAGAAACAACAGGTGTTGGCAAGGGCATGGATAAAGGGTAACCATTTTGCACAGCTGGTAGAATGAAAACTGGGGCAGCCCCTCTGGAAAACAGCATGGAGGAGCTTCAACAGATTAAAAATAGTATTACTGTATGATCCGGCAATTGCACTACTAGTTATTTACCCAAAGGATACAAAAATGCTGATTTGCAGGGGCACATGCACCCCAATGTTTATAGCAGCTCTATCAAGAATAGGCAAATGTTGGAAAGAGCCCAAATGTTAATCAAGGGTGAATAGACAAAGAAGGAGTGGTAGAGATGTACAATGGAATATTACTTGGCCATCAAAAAAAATGAAATCCTGCCCGTTGAAACAATGTGTGTGGCACTAAAGTGTGTTATGCTAAGTGTAATAAGTCAGTCAGAGAAGGATTTCTCTGAAGGAAATATCTCAGAGAAGGAAATATCATAGGATTTCACTCATATGTGGAATGTAAGAACCAAAACAGATGAACGTAGGTGAAGGGAAAGAAAAATAAGATACAAACAGAGAGGAAGGAAAACCACCAGAGACTCTAGTACACAGAACAAATCAGGGTGACTGAAGGGGAGGTGGGGGATAAGCTTATAGGGGGTTGGACATTGAAGTCTACACTTGTTGAGATGAGCACTGAGTGTCATATGTACGTGAAGAATTCCTGGGGTTTAGTCCTGAAACCAATACTACAGACTATGTAATGTAACTGAATTAATTTTACTTTTGTAAATTCCTTCATCTATTTTGAGAGTGAGCAAGCAGGGAAGGAGTAAAGAAAGACAGAGAAAGAAACAGAGAGAGAGTCAGAGAAAATGACAGAGAGAGAGAATGGATCCCAAGCAGGTGCCATGCTGTCAGCCCAGAGCCCAACGTGAGGCTCAAACTCACAAACTCTGAGATCATGACTTGGGCTGAAACCAAGAGTCAGATGTGTAACCAACTGAACCACTGAGGCAACCCAACTAACTTGAATTTAAATTAAAAAAAAAGAAATAAGGCCAAGAATGTCCCGCAAAAGATATATGCACCCCTGAGTATTAATTGCAGCATTATTTACAATAACTTCAAAATGGAAGCAATCAGTGTCCATCAACAGATGAATGGAGAAAGAAGATGTGGCATATACATACATATATATATATATGCATACATACATAATACATATATATATACATACATACATAAAGGAGTATTACTCAGCCATAAACATGTAGGAGTTGTTGTCTGTCCTCATCACTGCCTAAGTATTCATCTTGTAGAACATTGTGTGGGAAGCTTATGGAGGTGGAGAACCTATCCTTACATGAAGATATATTGGGGCACCTAGGTGGCTCAGTCGGTTAAGGGTCCGACTTCGGCTCAGGTCATGACCTCACAGTTTGTGGGTTCGAGACCACGTTGGGCTCTGTGCTGACAGCTAGCGCAGAACCTGGCGCCTATTTCAGGTTCTGTGTCTCCCTCTCTGACCCTCCCCTGCTCATGCTATCTCTCTCTCTCCCTCAGAAATAAATTAAAAAAAATTTTTTTAAGTATATAAATAGTGATATTCAGTGTATATTAACAGTGTATTAGTTTTCTTACTGTTGTATAATTTTCTGTTCAAATACTTAAGAGTATAGCACTTAATGCCTATCATTTTGAATTGGAAAAATTACATTTCAGCCAATAATCACAAGTAAGTAGTTGTGTTTTTAATATGTTCTTTTAAATTTATTTTTGACAAGTGGTTCTTAAGAAAATGTAACAAAATTTCGAATAATGCCTTATGACTATGACTGTTATACTGTATGCCATTAACAATTTTATAATGAGCTACTGGTTAGTGTATACACTAGTCTACCTTGAAGAATTGTTGATTGTACTAGGCTACCATAAAGCAATTATATTTCTGCATCCTCACTATCAGTGCATGAATCATGATACGTCTCAATAAATATGAATTTCTCGCGCCTGAGTACCTCAGTCAGATAAGCATCTGACTTCGTCTAAGGTCATGATCTTGTGGTTTGTGCCCCTGCATTGGGCTCTATGGTGACAGAGTTTGCTTTGGATTCTGTGTCTCTGTTTCTACCCCTCCCCCACTCAAAAATAAAGACACATTTTTTAAAAAGTCTCTCAGAAAAATAAACATTTTTAAAAAGTCTCTCTTTCTCAAAAGAATAAACAATAAAATAAAGAAAGAAACATGAATCTCTATTTCACAAAAACAAAGAAAAGGTTCTCATTCTTTGAAGAAGAGGGAGGGTTGCTAGGGGTCTTGGGGCTGACATTTTATTTTATTTTTTTTATTTTTTTATTTTTTTACAAATAGTTTATTGTCTTTTTTTTTGGGGGGGGGGGCTGACATTTTAAAACTCATT
>NW_027531502.1:0-2170 GCF_008692635.1 Crocuta crocuta | reverse complement strand
AAGAAATAAGGCCAAGAATGTCCCCCAAAAGATATATGCACCCCTGAGTATTAATTGCAGCATTATTTACAATAACTTCAAAATGGAAGCAATCAGTGTCCATCAACAGATGAATGGAGAAAGAAGATGTGGCATATACATACATATATATATATATGCATACATACATAATACATATATATATACATACATACATAAAGGAGTATTACTCAGCCATAAACATGTAGGAGTTGTTGTCTGTCCTCATCACTGCCTAAGTATTCATCTTGTAGAACATTGTGTGGGAAGCTTATGGAGGTGGAGAACCTATCCTTACATGAAGATATATTGGGGCGCCTAGGTGGCTCAGTCGGTTAAGGGTCCGACTTCGGCTCAGGTCATGACCTCACAGTTTGTGGGTTCGAGACCACGTTGGGCTCTGTGCTGACAGCTAGCGCAGAACCTGGCGCCTATTTCAGGTTCTGTGTCTCCCTCTCTGACCCTCCCCTGCTCATGCTATCTCTCTCTCTCCCTCAGAAATAAATTAAAAAAAATTTTTTTAAGTATATAAATAGTGATATTCAGTGTATATTAACAGTGTATTAGTTTTCTTACTGTTGTATAATTTTCTGTTCAAATACTTAAGAGTATAGCACTTAATGCCTATCATTTTGAATTGGAAAAATTACATTTCAGCCAATAATCACAAGTAAGTAGTTGTGTTTTTAATATGTTCTTTTAAATTTATTTTTGACAAGTNATAGTGATATTCAGTGTATATTAACAGTGTATTAGTTTTCTTACTGTTGTATAATTTTCTGTTCAAATACTTAAGAGTATAGCACTTAATGCCTATCATTTTGAATTGGAAAAATTACATTTCAGCCAATAATCACAAGTAAGTAGTTGTGTTTTTAATATGTTCTTTTAAATTTATTTTTGACAAGTGGTTCTTAAGAAAATGTAACAAAATTTCGAATAATGCCTTATGACTATGACTGTTATACTGTATGCCATTAACAATTTTATAATGAGCTACTGGTTAGTGTATACACTAGTCTACCTTGAAGAATTGTTGATTGTACTAGGCTACCATAAAGCAATTATATTTCTGCATCCTCACTATCAGTGCATGAATCATGATACGTCTCAATAAATATGAATTTCTCGCGCCTGAGTACCTCAGTCAGATAAGCATCTGACTTCGTCTAAGGTCATGATCTTGTGGTTTGTGCCCCTGCATTGGGCTCTATGGTGACAGAGTTTGCTTTGGATTCTGTGTCTCTGTTTCTACCCCTCCCCCACTCAAAAATAAAGACACATTTTTTAAAAAGTCTCTCAGAAAAATAAACATTTTTAAAAAGTCTCTCTTTCTCAAAAGAATAAACAATAAAATAAAGAAAGAAACATGAATCTCTATTTCACAAAAACAAAGAAAAGGTTCTCATTCTTTGAAGAAGAGGGAGGGTTGCTAGGGGTCTTGGGGCTGACANCCTGTCCTTAGCCCCTGGCAACAATCATGCTAATCTTTATAGTTTCGTCTGTTTTAGGTTCCACATACATGTGATTTTGATGAGGGAGCTTGAGGCAGGCTGACGGGCAAAGCACAAGCTAGCACCCCCTCTCCAGGTGAGACATGTAGGCTATTCCTTGGACACCCCAGGCTACCCCAAAACACGAAGGGACAAACAAACAAACGTTTAAACTGATATGAGTGTCCACCACTTCCCAGAAAAAGGCAATCCCTTCCTAGTTTAAAGTCCAGGAACTCCCTACTGTCTCAATGTCAACGCTTTGCTGCAGGGACACACAACCTGACCTTGACAACAGCTAGGTCTCCAGTGAGTCTGTAGCATGTGAAAGTCTCTTTGGAAAGTCCCACTTGGTTTCATCTTCCTGGACTCAATGAAAGGGTCAAACCCCCCCCCCCACTACCTCAGTGCACCTCTTCCTGCGCATCGGTCCTGTCTCCATGCTTTCATAAACTCACCTTTTTGCATGAAAGACGCTCTCAAGATATCTTTCTTGGTCATCGGCTCCGGACCCCACAGACTCTCCATCACCCCAAATGTTGTCGATCATACAGTACATGTTTGTCTCTTTGTGGCTCATTTAACTTAACAAAATATCCTCTAAGATTCTTCTGTTGGTGCAAAGCGAAAGATTTCCTTCTTTTCTGAGGCTTTTAGAC
>NW_027531501.1:24263-31632 GCF_008692635.1 Crocuta crocuta | reverse complement strand
CATGGTCTGTTAATTTATAACAAAGGAGCCAAAGATATATTTCAACAAATGTTGCAAAAACTGGGAAAACATATGCCAAAGAATACGATTATCTGCTGTCTTACACATTACACAAAAATCATCTCAAAGTTGATAAAGAAATGAATAGAAGACCTAAAGCCATAACACTCCCAGAAGAAAACACAGGTGATGAGATTCCTGGAATACGACTTAGTGATAATTCTAATATGACACCAAAAGTTAAAAAGTTAAAGCAAATAAACAAGTGGGATTACATAAAGGTAAAAAAAGCTTTGCACAGCAAAGAAAACCTCAGAAAATGATAATGAAACCTACCAAATGGGAGTATTTTTGGAAAATCATATATCTATAAAGATATTCAAAATTTGTGAAACTTATATGAACCAACAATAAATAAATCTAAGTGAGAGAAATTGTTAGTAGATCTGAATAGATAGTTTTCCAAAGACATTCACATGGACAATATACACAGGTATGTGTAAAGATGCTCAACATTGCTAATCATCAGGGATGTGAAAATCAAAACTACAATGAGATATTTGTACATTTGTTAGAATGGCTATATCAACACATAAGAAATGAGTGTTGTTATACTTGCGGATCAAAGGAACCCTTATGCACTTTTTTTCTTAGTTTATTGTCAAGTTGGTTTTCATATAACACCCAGTGTTCATCCCAACAAATGTAATCCTCCATGCCCATCACCCTCCTGTCCCTCTCCCCCACCCCATCAGCACTCACTTTGTTCTCAGTATTCAAGACTCTCTCATGGTTTGCTTCCCTCCCTCTCCCTAACTATTTTATCCCCTTCTCCTTCCTCACAGTCCTCTGTTAACTTTTCTCTGTTCCACATATAAGTGAAAACATATGGTATTTTTCTTTCTCTGCCTGACTTATTTCGCTCAGTTATAACACCCTCAAGTTCCATCCACGTTGCTACTAATGGCCAGATTTCATTCTCTCTCATTGCCATGTAGTATTCCATATAGATTTACCATTTATCTGGATCCATTCATCAGATGATGGATATTTAGGCTCTTACCATGATATGGATATTGTTGAAAGTGCTGCTATGAACAGTGGTGTACATGTGCCTCTATGCATCAGTACTCCTGTATCCCTTGGGTAAATTCATACCAGTGCTATTGCTGGGTTATAGGAGAGTACTATTGTTAATTTTTTGAGGAAGGGCCACATTGTTTTCAAAAGGGGCTGCACCAGTTTACATTCCCACCAGGAGTGTAGGAGGGTGCCTATTTCTCCACATCCTTCCCAGCATCTAGAGTCTCCTGATTTGTTCCTTTTAGCCACTCTGACTGGCGTGAAGTGGTATCTCAGTGTGGTTTTGATTTATATTTCCCTGATGAGGAGAGATGCTGAGCATCGTCTCATGTGTCTGTTGGCCATCTGGATGTCCTCTTTGGAGAAGTGTCTGTTTATGTCTTCTGCCCATTTCTTCACTGGAATATTTGTTATTTGGGTGTGGAGTTGTTGAGTTACTTATAGATTTTGGATACTAGCCCTTTATCCGATATGTCATTTGCAACTATCTTTTCCCATTTCGTCGATTGCCTATTACTTTTATTGATTCTTTCCTTTGCCGTGCAGAAGTTTTTTATCTTGATGAGGTCCCAATAGTTCATTTTTTCTCTTGATTTCCTTGCCTATGGGAATGTGTCAAGTAAGAAATTGCTGCAGTTGAGGTTGTTCCTGCTTTCTCTTCTAGTTTTTGTTTTTAATTTTTAAATGCTTTTATTTATTTCTGAGAGAGAGAGAGAGAGAGAGAGAGCGTGAGCAGGGGAAGGTCAGAGAGAGAGGGTGACACAGAATACGAAACACGCTATAGGCTCTGAGCTACCTGTCAGCACAGAGCTCAATGCGGGGTTCGAACCCATGAACCGTGAGATCATGACCTGAGCCGAAGTCGGGCACTTAACCGACTGAGCCACCCAGATGCCTCTCTCCTCTAGGATTTTGATGTCTTCTGATCTCACATTTATATCCTTTATCCATTTTGAGTTTATTTTTTGCATGAAAGTGATCTACTTTCATTCTTTTGCACGTTGTTGTCCAGTTCTCCCAGCACCATCCATTAAGGAGGCTGTCTTTTTTCCTTTGGANTTTGGAGAAGTGTCTGTTTATGTCTTCTGCCCATTTCTTCACTGGAATATTTGTTATTTGGGTGTGGAGTTGTTGAGTTACTTATAGATTTTGGATACTAGCCCTTTATCCGATATGTCATTTGCAACTATCTTTTCCCATTTCGTCGATTGCCTATTACTTTTATTGATTCTTTCCTTTGCCGTGCAGAAGTTTTTTATCTTGATGAGGTCCCAATAGTTCATTTTTTCTCTTGATTTCCTTGCCTATGGGAATGTGTCAAGTAAGAAATTGCTGCAGTTGAGGTTGTTCCTGCTTTCTCTTCTAGTTTTTGTTTTTAATTTTTAAATGCTTTTATTTATTTCTGAGAGAGAGAGAGAGAGAGAGAGAGCGTGAGCAGGGGAAGGTCAGAGAGAGAGGGTGACACAGAATACGAAACACGCTATAGGCTCTGAGCTACCTGTCAGCACAGAGCTCAATGCGGGGTTCGAACCCATGAACCGTGAGATCATGACCTGAGCCGAAGTCGGGCACTTAACCGACTGAGCCACCCAGATGCCTCTCTCCTCTAGGATTTTGATGTCTTCTGATCTCACATTTATATCCTTTATCCATTTTGAGTTTATTTTTTGCATGAAAGTGATCTACTTTCATTCTTTTGCACGTTGTTGTCCAGTTCTCCCAGCACCATCCATTAAGGAGGCTGTCTTTTTTCCTTTGGATACTCTTTCCTGCTTTGTCAAAGATTAGTTGGCCATACACTTGTGGGTTAAATTCTGAGTTCTATTCCATTGCTCTATGTGTCTGTTTTTGTGCCAATACCATTCTGTCTTGATGAAGACAGCTTTGTAGTAGCGGCTAAAATCTGGGATGGTGATGCCTCCAGTTTTGGTTTTCTTCTTCAATATGACTTTGGCTATTCTGGGTCTTTTGTGGTTCCATACAAATTTTAGGATAGTTTGTTCTAGCTTTGAGAAGAATGCTGCTGCAATTGTGATTGGGATTGCACTGAATGTGTAGATTGCTTTGGGTAGTATTGATATTTTAAGAATATTTATTCTTCCGATCCATGACCATGAATGTTTTCCCATTTCTTTGTGTCTTCTTCAATTTCCTTCATAAATTTTCTATAGTTTTCATCATACAGATCTTTTACACCTTTGGTTACATTTATTTCTATTTATTTTATGTTTTTTGTGCAATTCTGAATACGATCAGTTTCTTGATTTCTCTTTCTGTTGCTTCATTATTGATGTATAAATTGCAACCGATTTCTGTACATTGATTTCATATCCTGCGACATTGCCGAATTCACAGATCAGTTCTAGTAGGCTTCTGGTGGAGTCAGTCAGGTTTTACATGTAGAGTATCATATCATTTTCAAAAAGTGAAAGTTTGACTTCATCTTTTTCAATTCTGATGCCTTTTTTTTTTCCTTTTGTTGTCTGCTTGCTGATGCTAAGAATTCCAGCACTATGTCAAACAACAGTGGTGAGAGTGGACATCCCCGTTGTGTTCCTGATCTCAGGGGGAAAGCTCTCAGGTTTTCCCCATTGAGGGTTATATTAGCTGTGGGCTTCTCCTAAATTGCCTTTAGCATATTTAAGTCACTTCCTTCTATCCCGACTTTCTCAATGGTCTTTACTAAGAAGGGATGCTGTAATTTGCCAAATGCTTTTTCTGCATCTATCGACAGGGTCATAAGGTTTTTTTCTTTTCTTTTATTAATATGAAGTATCACACTGATTGATATCCGAATATTGAACCAGCCCTTTAACCTAGGAATGAATCCCATTTGATCATGGTGGATAATTCTTTTTANGTCTGATTTGGCAATCAAAGTGATCCTGG
Source organism: Crocuta crocuta (assembly GCF_008692635.1). Taxonomy (NCBI): domain Eukaryota; kingdom Metazoa; phylum Chordata; class Mammalia; order Carnivora; family Hyaenidae; genus Crocuta; species Crocuta crocuta. Next base: position 27,660 of record NW_027531501.1, on the reverse strand, counting down.
CTTCGTAAAATGAATCTGGAAGTTTTCCTTCGATTTTTATTTTTTGGGATAGTTTGAGAAGAATGGTATTAATTCTGATTTAAATGTCTGGTAGAATTCCCCAAGGAAGCCATCTTGCTCTGGGCTCTTATTTATTGGGAGATTTTTGATAACAAATTCAATTTCTTCACTAGTGATTGGTCTGTTCAGATTTTCTATCTCTTCTCATGTCAATTTTGGTAGTGCATGTGTGTTTAGAAATTCGTCCATATCTTCTAGGTTGTCCACGTTTTTGGCTTATAATTTTTCACAGCATTCCCTGATAATTGCTTATACTTCTGAGGGATTGGTTGTAATAAACCGATTTTCATTCTGATTTTGTCTGTTTGAGTGTTCTCTCTTTTCTTTTTGAGAAGGCTGTCTCGAGGTTTGTCAATTTTGTTTATTGTTTCAGAAAACCAACTCTTGGTTTCGTTGATCTGTTCAATTGATTTTTGGATTTTATATTGTTTATATCTGCTCTGATTTTTATTATTTCTCTTCTACTGGGTTTGGGGTGCTCTTGTTGCTCTACTTCTAGTTCCTTTGGGTGGGCTGTTAGATTTTGTATTTGTGCTTCTTCTAGTTTCCTGAAATAGACCTGGAGTGCAATGTACTTTCCTCTTCAAACTGCCTTTGCCGCATCTCAAAGAATTTGGGTTTTTGTATTTTAATGTTCATTTGTTTCCATATATATTTTTAATTTATTCTCAAATTCCCTGATTGGCCCATTCATTCTTTACTACGGTGTTCTTTAACCTCCATGTTTATGGAGGTTTTCTGGACTTTTTCTTGTGATTGATTTCAAGTTTCATAGCCTTGTGACTTGAAAGTGTGCATGGTATGATCTCCATTCTTTTATAGTTATCTAGGGCTGCTTTATGTCCCGGTATGTGATCTATCTTGGATATTGTGCCATGAGCACTTGAGAAGAAAGTGAATTCCATAGCTTCAGGATGTACAGCTCTATATATAACTGTCAAGTCCATCTGGTCCAAAGTGTCATTCAACTCCATTGTTTCTTTAGTGATTTTCTGTCTAGTTGATCTATCCATTATTGTAATGTCCCCTGCTTTTAGCACATTCTTGTCCATAAGATTTTTTCTGTTTGTGATTAATTGTTTTATGTATTTGGGTGCTTCCAAATTCGGTTCATAGACATTTATAATTGTTAGCTTTTCCCAATGAATAGACCCTGTAATTATTATAGAATGCCCTTCTTCATCTCTTGTTACTACCTTTACTTTAAAGTCCAGTTCATTTGATACAAGTATGGATAATACAGCTTTCTTTTTACTTCCAGTAGCATGATAGATATTTCTCCATCTCCTTACTTTCAGTATGAAAGTATCCTCTGGTCTCAAATGAGTCTCTTATAAAAAGCAAATAGGTGGATTTTGTTTTTTTTTTTTTTAATTCATTCTGATACCCTATGTCTTATGATATGAGCATTTTAGTTCTCTTCCATTGAGTGTTATTATTGAGAAATATGGGTTAATGTCATTGTGTTGTCTGTAGGATTCATGCTTGTAGTTGTGTCTCTGGTATCTTGTGTTCCTTGCAAAATTTCTCTCATAGAGTCCCCGGAGGATGTCTTGTAGGGCTTATTTACTGGTGATGAATTATTTCAATATTGTTTATTTGGGAAAACCTTTATCTCTCCTTCTATTCTAAATGACAGGCTTGCTGGATATACTTTTGGCTGCATATTTTTTTCTGTTCATCACATTGAAGATTTCCTGCCATTCCTTTAGGGCCTGCCTAGTTTCAGTAGATAGCTCTGCAACTACTCTGATAGGTCGTCCTTTGTATGTTAAGGCACTTTTATCTCTAGCTGATTTCAGAATTCTCTCTTTGTCCTTATATTTTGCCAGTTTTACTCTGATATGTCGTGCAGATCGATTCAACTTACATCTGAGGGGAGTTCTCTGTGCCTCTTGGATTTCAACGTCTGTTTCCTTCCCCAGGTTGGGGAAGTTCTCAGCTATACTTTGTTCAAGTACCCTTTCAGCCCCTTTCTGTTTCTCTTCCTCGTCAGGAATTCCTATGATACGGATATTGTTCTGTTTGATTGTATCAATCAGTTCTCGATTTCTCCATTGTGCTCCTGGATCAATTTATCTCTCTTATTCTCGCCTTCCTCTTTTTCTATACTTGTGTCTTCTAATTCACCTATTCTCCTCTCTACCTCTTCAATCCATGCATTGGACGCCTCCATTTTATTATGCACCTCATTTATAACATTTTTTAATTCATCACAACTATTTTTAAGGTCCATAGTCTTTGTAGCAATAGCTTCTCTTATGTCTTCAATTCCTTTTTCAAGCACAGTAACTAATTTTAGGACTATTTTTCTAAATTGTGATTCAGCTATGTTGTTTATATCTATTTTGAGGAATTCTTTAGCTTTCATTTCTTCCTGGAATTTCTTTAGAAGAGAGTTCTTCCATTTCGTCGTTTTGGCTAGCTTCCTGTCTCTTGTTAATTTTAATAGTTTGCTATGCGCACTGCACCTGTATGCACTGCTATATTAAAGAAGGCTCATTGACTGTCCAGTACCTATCTGTTCAGGAAGTGTTCTTTGAATGGTGTCTCTTGGTCTCTCTTATTGAGTCTTTGGTTCCTTTCTTTCCCTCCTTGTGTATAGTTGGTATTCTCCACCATGTGTATCTTGGCTTGTTTCTTAAGGTAGTCCTGAGAAGGAAAACAGACTGACAAACTTACAGGGAACAAAGGCACACAAAGGCACGGACAAATTCAACAAACAAGCAATCTGTAAGGAAAAAAAATATATAGAAAGAAAAACCAAAAAAACGAAAGACAGTCTAAAAGAATAACACCAGAATTCCCAGCTACAAATAAAGATCAGGGTGTATACAATGCTGATGGAAGAGCATATACAAAGAGAGAAATGACAGGGTGGCGAGAAAGGAAAATTGGACAGTGACCAGACAGAGAGACTAAGAGGCTTAATTCAGAGAGTGAAAGAGGAGAATATGGTCGGAGGCAAGGAGAAAGAAACAAATATAATGTTACTCAAAGAAACTATATAGCCTGATTATTCCAGAGAGAGAGAATGGGAAGTAAGGACAGAGGTATAGAATATGCATCTAGAGAATGGACTAAATGTGATTGTTCAAGCAAACCAATGACCAGAGTGCTCAGTCCAGCCAAGAGGAGGAATAAGAATGAGATAAGGGGGNTGTTATGTGGAAACCAACTTGACAATAAACTATTTGTAAAAAAATTAAAAGAAGAGAAAAAGAAAAAAAATCACTATATTGTACACCTGGTACTAATATTACCAAAAAAAAAATAATGAGATAAGGGAATATATATCTGAATAGAAGGAATTAATCTAGAATTAATCCTGGCAGTG
>NW_027531501.1:17727-17988 GCF_008692635.1 Crocuta crocuta | reverse complement strand
AGGGAGAGAGGCAAACCATGAGAGACTCTTGAATGCTGAGAACAAACTGAAGACTGATGGGTGTGGGGGGGGAGGGTGGAGATGGGCATGGAGGAGGGCACTTGTGGGTATGAGCACTGGGTGCTATATGGAAACCAACTTGACAATAAACTATTTGTAAAAAAATTAAAAGAAGAGAAAAAGAAAAAAAATCACTATATTGTACACCTGGTACTAATATTACCAAAAAAAAAATAATGAGATAAGGGAATATATATCTGA
>NW_027531501.1:17334-17652 GCF_008692635.1 Crocuta crocuta | reverse complement strand
AGCTCTCCAGTGGAGATGGGTGTGCTTTGGTTTAGGCAGGTCTTGCCTCAACTGCAGTCCCACCGGCCACTTCCTGAGGCCCCACCTTGGTGGTTATGTGGAGAAAAATGGCGGCTCCCCAGTCCCTTCTCAAACTAAGTGTTGCAAATCACTCTTTCAGGACCAATCTCTCTGTGCCGCAGGTGTAGCCAAGGTGGGCCATGTTCTATGTCCCAAGCGCTGCCTCATTTCCAAATCTTAGTCTGCAGGCTTTATTGATACACTCAAAATGTATTCCAGCAGGCCAAGCCTCTTCCCAGCTGGGGATAGAGCCAGAAG
>NW_027531501.1:16244-17299 GCF_008692635.1 Crocuta crocuta | reverse complement strand
AGCCGGAAGAGCAGTGGAGCAGTTTCTCTTGGCGCCACCGGGGGACGGGGCCCCCAGCCCAAAAATAGCACCACAGTTAAAAATAGGAATACTCTCTTTCCTGGGCTGAAGTTTTTCTCTTCTCCAGGGACAGTTCTATGAGCAGTTTCAGCCTCTCTTTTTCTTCCCCTTGTCTCTCCATGGCTTTCCATCAAGAGGGCTCCCTCCCTTCCATGTCTCAGGGTCCTGGCCCATTTTTATGTTCCCCATTTAGCACTCAGGCACCTATGAGGTTGTCTTCTTAGTCAACTCTGTCTCTTTTCTTCTCAGACTCCTGCGATTCAGTGTCTTATGGCTTCAGGTCTTCTCTGAGAGATGTGGTTGAGCAAAATATACAGAGCTCCCTACTTCTCAGTCATCTTTCCTCCTCTCCCCCTTATGCACTTTTGATGGAAATGTAAATTGGTGCAGCCACTAAGGTAAATAGTCTGGAAGTTTTTTGAGAAATTAAAAATGGAGCTACTATGAGATACAGCAATTCCATTTCTGGGTATCTATCTGAAAATATAAATAATAACTAAAAAATATACATGGATCCTCATGTTTTTATATTCATTGAAGCATTATTTACAATAGTCAAGATATGGAAAAATTAGGTGTCCATCAATGGATGAGTGTGTAAATAAAATGTGATGTGTGCATGTACTAGCATTTTATTCATGTATAACAAAAGAAATACTGCTATTTTTGTCTATATTGATGAACCCTGGAGACACTAGGTAAGTTAAATAATTCAGAGAAAGATATAGAATGCATGATCTTACTTATAAGTAGAACTATCAAAAAAACTAAACTCATAGAAAGAGTAGATGTTTCTATGGTTGCCAGTGATGGTGCTATGGAGGCATAAATGAGTGAAGATGGTCAAATTTTGTACACTCTATTAGATATATAAGTACTGAAGATGTAATTTGCAGATTGGAGCCTATACAATATTGCATATTTGAAAGTTACTAAGAGTGAAAATCTTAAAAGTTCTCACCATTAAAAAAAATATTTATAACTACTTCAGGTAA
>NW_027531501.1:4129-16127 GCF_008692635.1 Crocuta crocuta | reverse complement strand
GATTCTATATGAATGTTAATATAGTATTTTTTATTTTACTGTGAATGTGAAACATACCATTGTCACGTTGAGAGAGATTGTATTTAATCTGTAGATTGCTTTTGCTAGTATGGAACATATGATGTTTTCTTCATGTACTTGTGTTTTCTCAAAAAATGTTTCCATGTAAAAATGTGCTAAGTGAATAAGATATTTTAGTATTCCTACATAAGACTGGATATATTCTAGGAAAATGATATACAAAATGAGTTGGGCCTATTCTTATTATTCTTATTATTATCAACTTATTTTGTTTTTGAGAGAGAAAAAGCACAAGCAGGGTAAAAGGGCAGAGGAAGAGAGAGGAAAGAAAATCTTAAGTAGGCTCCACACTCAACGTGGAGCCCAACACTGGGCTTAATCCCACGATCATGGGATCATGACCTGAGCTAAAATCAAGAGTTGGATGCTCAACCAACTGAGCCACACANGAGAGAGAGAGAGAGAGAGAGAGAGAGAGGCAGAGAGAGGGAGACAGAATCTGAAGCAAGACCTAAGCTCTGAGCTGTCAGCACAGAACCTAACATGGGGCTTGCACTCACGGACCACAAGATCATGACCTGAGTTGAAGTAGAATGCTTAACTGACTGAGTCACCCAGATGCCCCCCAGAGATTGACCTTTTCCCATATGGTTTTTGTTGGAAATTTCCTAATATATTGCCATACTGTTAATAACACACTCATTTCATATCTCTACAGACATGTCACATTTTTATTAGAAAAATCCTTTTCTAAGAGTTATCTACAACTTAAATGCATTATTTATTTTTTAATATATCATCCATTTTNTTCAATGCAGTATTTATTTTTTAATATATTATCAATTTTCCCTAGGTTAATTGAGATGTAATTGACATAGAATATAGTGTAAGTGTAAGATGTATAATATAATGAGTATATATACATCCATACTGCAAAATGATTACCACTGGGTAATCATCCAAAAACCCACATAGTTGTATATATCTTTTTCTTTCTTATGGTGAGANATCTGTGGAGTGGCAAAAGGATCTCCACAGTTGAAGGGAGGCAGTCTGGTAGGATCGAAGTGCATGTGTGTGATTTGGGGGAGATAAAGCATCATCGGCACAAAGGAGAGGGGAACCTTTCCGTGGAGAGACAAAAAGAAGAAACAGAGAGGAGTTAAGAAAGTATGGCATTGAGTTAACACAAGAGAAAAACCTCTTTGGACCATGTATGGGGGAGGGAGAAGTACTGAGTGTCCCAATTCCTTTCTGCAAGCAGCTTTTGGAGTTCAAACTCTGAGGTTTTGAAGGTGTGTAACTTCCTCCTGAACAGACTATGGTTCATGCTCCAGGGGAGGAGGGAGCTGGCCCCAGAGTGCATAGCATGGTGTAGATATCTCCAGTGTTCTCTGGAGAGAGAGAGAGAGAGAGAGAGAGAGAGAGAGAGAGAGAGAGAGAGAGAGAGAGCACAGTCTCCTTCCTGGAGTACTTTTGGAAGAGGGTTTATTGTCNGAGAGAGAGAGAGAGAGAGAGAGAGAGAGAGAGAGAGAGAGAGAACAGTCTCTTTCCTGGAGTACTTTTAGAGGATGGTTTATTGCTTCCCCAAGGACAAAAGACCCTACAGGTGCCAATCAAAGGCGTTTCATCAGCAGGGTGGAGAGGCTGTACTCTAGAGGAGGGGAGCAGAACTGCAGAATGGTGGGTCCTTTAAGACTTTGGGATTTGNGAAATAAGTCAGGCAGAGAAGGACAAATACCATATGTTTTCACGTATCAGAGGATTAGGAGGAAGTTAACGGAGGTCCATGGGGGAGAAGAAGGGGGGAAATGGTTGGGGAAAGGGAGAGAGGCAAACCATGAGAGACTCTTGAATGCTGAGAAACAAACTTAGGACTGATTGATGTTGGGAGGGGAGGGGGAGATGGGCATGGAGGAGGGCACTTGTGGGGATGAGCACTGGGTGTTATATGGAAACCAACTTGACAATAAACTATTTGTAAGAAAAAAAAAAGACTTCGGGATTTGAATCCCAGCCTTGTGCCAAAGAGAAGGCACAGGATAGTTGTGGTACCTGATTGTCCTCTCTATACTGTTAGGGCTGCCTGAACAGTAGGCGGGTTGAGATCCCTGCTTTTGGAATGAGAGATTGAGATGGTGCCATTCTCTGCCCACACCAACATGTTGAGACTTTAGAGAGCAACACAGCAACCCCCAGGGGAGGCTGCACTCACTTAAACCAAACCCTGTCCCTCTGTACAGGGCAACCAGTTATTTACTGAGCAAGACTGATTCAGAGCCAACGCAGCTTGCCTCTCCTCCAGACTAGCACAGCAACCTCCTCCTAGACACCAACAGACAACATTTTTTTTCATTTATTTCCACCTCCTCCTCTTCCTCTTCCTCTCCCTCCTCCTCCTCCTCCTCCTCTTCTGCTGCTGCTGCTTCTTCTTCTTCTTCTTCTTCTTCTTCTTCTTCTTCTTCTTCTTCTTCTTCTTCTTCTGAAATCAGGTTCATAGACCCTGATTTTTCTTGTTTCCTTTTATCTTTTTTTGGGGTGTCAGACTTTTTTATTTGTTCTTCTTCCTTCTTTTATATCTTGTTTTTTTCCCCTACCATTTTCTTTGGAATAGGTTTTATATATTTTTTTAAATATGCTCTGTTGGGATTCCTGTTGTTATTGTTGTAGATTTCCTTTTCTATTTTTATGGGATCATTCTCCCTCTCCCTTTTTCTTCCCCCAGAGTTACTTCAACAAACAAAACAAAGGATACCTAGTTAAATGTCTAACTAATCCACCACTTCAGACAAGGAGGAGCTTTGAAGAGGATTGGCCAGTGGGAAAGAGCAACCAAAATGCAACAGCAGAGTGCACACAGCATACACCAGAAATCCTTCCTGGAGTTCCAGGCCCTGGAGAGTGTATGATCCGCTTTTAATGTAGCATAATTTTCAGGTGCAGTAAACATAGCAACCTGTAAAAGATGCAAAAGATGAAAACGTAGCCAAAATGACAAGATGGAGGGATTCTTTCCAAAAGAAAGGTTAAGAAGAAATTACAGCCAGGGACTTGCTCAAAACATATATAAACAGTATATGTGATTAAGAAGTTGGAGGAACAGTCATAACAGTACTAGCTGGGTTTGAAAAAAGCATAGAAGACACAAGAGACTCTTCGTACAGAGATCAAAGACATAAGACCTAGTCAAGGTAAAATAAAAATGCTTTACTTGAGATGCAAAATAAACTAGATCCAGTGACAGCATGGAGTTAAGAAGCAGAGGAAAGATTGGTGAAATGGAAGGTAAAATTATGGAAATAATTAAACTGAAAAAAGAAGGAAATGAAATTACTAGATCACAAAAGGAGACTTAAAGAACTTAGTGATTCCATGAAAGAAAACAATATCCATATTATAGGAGCCCCAGGAAAAGAAAAGTGAGAAGGGGAAGATGGCTTATTTGACCAAATTACAGCTGAGAACGTCCCTAATCTAGGGAAGGAAAACAAGCATCCAACTCCAAGTGGCACAGAGAACTCCCTACAAAATCAACAAAAACAGTTCAACACCATGACATAAAATTTGTGTGGAACCATAAAAGACTCCAAATAGCCAAAGAAATGTGGTAAAAGTAAACCATAGCTGGAGGCATCGCAATCCCAGACTTTAACCTATATTAGAAAGCTGTCATCATCAAGACAGTATGGTTTTGGCACAAAAACAGACGCATAGGTCAATGGAATAGAATAGAGAACCCAGATATGGACAAACGAATGCATGGCCAGCTAATTTTAAACACTGCAGGAAAGAGTATCCAATGGAAAAAAAAAGACAGTCTCTTCAGCAAATGGTGTTGTGCAAACAGGACAGCGACATGCAGAAGAATGAAACTGGACACCTTTATTAAACCATACAAAAAATGAATTCAAAATGGATTAAAGACTTAAATGTGAGATAAGAAATCATCAAGGTCATAGATGAGAAAATAGGCAGCAACCTCTTTGACCTCAGACCTGGCAACTTCTTACTCAGCATGTATCTGGAGGCAAGGGAAATAAAAGCAAAAGTGAACTACTGGGACCTCAACAAGATAACAAGTTTCTGCAAAGCAAGGAAAAAATCAATAAAACTAAAAGGAAACAGACCAGGGTCGCCTGGGTGCCTCAGTCAGTTAAGCGTCCAACTCTACTTTTTGGCTCAGGTCATGATCTCAGCGTTCATGGGATGGAGTCAAGTCCCCCATATGGCTCTGTGCTGACAGTGAGGAGCTTGTTTGGGATTCTCTCTCTATCCCTCTCTCTCTACCTCTCCTTATCTACCTGTATCTTTCAAAATAAATAAATAAACAAGAAAATAGAAATAAATAAAACTAAAAGGCAACAAAAGGAATGGGAGAAGATATTTGCAAATTACATATTGGATAAAAGGCTACCCTCCAAAATCCATAAATCTTTGACAAAGTCAACAACCAAAAAACAAATAATCTAGTGAAGAAATTGGAAGAAGACATGAATAGACACTCTTCCAAGGAAGACATCCAGATGGCTAACAGACAAAAGAAAAGATGCTCAACATCACTCATCATCAGGGAAGTACAAATCAAAACCATAATGAGATACCACCTGACATCATTCAGAATTGCTAAAAATAACAACTCAGTTAACAACAGATGTTGCAATGATATGGATAACAGGGAGCTCTTTGCCACATTCGGTGAGAATGCAACCTGGTGCAGCTACTGTTTTTAACAGTTTGGAGGAGACTCAAAAAATTAAAAATAGAACGACTCTACGACCCAACAATTGCACTACTAGGAATTTATCCAAAGAATACAAAAATGATGATTTGAAAGGGGCACATGAACCCCAATGTTTATAGCAATGCTATCACCAATAGCCAAATTATGGAAAGATCCTAATTGTCCATCAACTGATAATGGATAAAAATATGAATAAAAATATGGATAAAATAATGGATTATACACACACACAAATAAATACAACTCAGCCATGTAAAAACAAGGAAATCTTGCCATTTGCAACAATGTTGATGGATCTAGAGGGTAGAACGATAAGTGAAATAAGCCAGTCAATGAAAGACAAATATTATATGATTTCACTCATATGTGGAATTTGAGAATCTCAACAAATAAAAACAGAGAAAGGGAAGGAAACATAAAATAAAAACAAAATAGAGTCAAAGTATAAGAGACTCTTAATACTGAGAAAAAACTGAGGGTTACTGGAAGGGGGTAGGTGGAGGAATGGGTAAAATGGGTGATGGGCATTAAGAAGGTCACTTTTCAGGATGAGCACTGGGTGTCATATTTAGGAGATGAATCAATGGGTTTTATCTACTCCTGAAGCTAAGATTATAGTATATGTTAACTCTGTTGAATAATAGTAACAAAGAATCAGACATAAATCAACTGTTAAATGGTACATCCTATGATAGACCTTGCCTAGGGGAGAAGGAAAGGAAAAATAAGATAAAATCAGAGAGGGATACAAACCATAAGAGACACTTAAATACAGAGAGCAAATTGAGGGTTGCTGAAGGAGATGGGGGGATGGGTTACATGGGTGATGGGAATTAAGGAAGGCACTATTTTGGATGGGCACTGGGTGTCATAAATAAGAGATGAATCATTGGGTCCTACCCCTGAAGCAAAGACTACATTGTATGTTTATTAACTTGAATTTAAAGTAAAAAATACATATACAGTAAAGAAAATTAACAATTCTTCAAATCTACAATACAATATTAACTATATCATCATGGTATACCTACATACACAGAAGTTATTCATGTTTTAACTGGAAGTTAATCTTGTAGTTTTCAAAGTACAGACCTTTTCTCATCTTGGTTAAATTTATTCCCTTTATTGTTNTTTGACCAAGAGGGTGAGGGTTGGAGTCGACGAAGAAGACACGGAGCCAGCCTCTTCAGGTGGACTGCTCAAATTTATTTTTCAGTGTAGGATTTTTATAGAAAACCCAAATAATCATGCTTAAACAATTTACATTTTTAGAAAGCAGTCATGGGACTTAACATTTCTAAGTTTTCTTGGCAACAGTGATTTCACGGTACATGATTTCCACTTAAACCAATAAAATTTAACCAGGTAGTCATAACTAAGTTCTACATATTCTTTACTACGTATAGCAGGGTATCTAAAAATAAGTGAAGCATAGAGCCAGAATACATGAGAAAAAAGTGCCCTTTAATTATTTAAATTCAATGGGCATGCAAAAACAGGATATACTTGTACCCGCGGTTATAGGTAATAGACTCTCACAACCCCTTACTAAGAAAGAACAATGTCAACATTTATCATAGAGGATGTGTGGAAATGTTTTATGTGGATCAACTAGAATTTGGTCTCTGCATTTACCGGTCTCATTCTTTGGCCAGAACAATCCATAAATTGCCTCACAGGCTTGAGGTCAGCAGACAAATATTTCTCTAATACTTTTCCTAGAAAGTCCTCCACAAATATTAAGTCTTGTTTTTGTCTCTGCTTATGGCATAATATGTATTCTTACTGGCAATGAGACCCATACAAGGGAAATGAATTCTAGGTCTCTTATAGACCCCATGCATACCAGACTGTCCCCAATTTTGCCAGTTACTACAATAAGCATAAGACAACATCCTATTGAAGGGACAGGCATGATATTTAGGTACATTCCATTTTGGAGGAAGAGCAGGAACTTTAGGTGATTCTGGTTTCATATTAACCCTAGAATAGACTAACAGCATGAGTGACAGTAAAAGGCACAGACTAAGCAGAGAAGAAGAATTCTTCAGGGGTTCTTCTGACTGCGTTGCAGTCTTTTCCCACAGTTTTTTCCCTGGGCCGTGCCATCAGGGATGACCTGTGCAGTTTCGGTCTCTGGCAATGTTTGTCTTGTTCTTGAACTTGGAAAATAGTCTTTGCCATTAAGTATAATGTTAACTGTGGATGTATATACATTACATTGAGATACTTAAACATACTATATGTTCTTCATATTGTTCTATTCAATTAGTTTAGCTAGTATTGTGTTAAGAATTTTTGCATCTGTTTTCATGTAGGATATTGAACTATATTTTCTTGTAGTGTCCTTTTCTGGTTTTATTATCAGGGATATACTGGTTTTATAAAATAAGTTTTCTCTTTAATATTTTAGACAATTTTGAGAAAGATTGGTATTAATTTTTCTTCACATGATTAGTAGATTTCACCATTGAAGTCATCTGGTCCTGGAGATTTCATTGTTGGCTAAATGTTATTATTACTGATTCTTTTACTTCTTGTTTTAAAAATATAATTTATTGTCACACTGGCCAGCCTACAGTGTCTAAAGTGGGCTCTTGGTTTTGGGGATAGATTCCCATGGTTCATTGCTTACTACAACCCTCAGTGCTCATCTCAACAAGTGCCCTCCACAATGCCCATCACCTATTTCCCCCTCTCCTCCACTCCCCGATCAACTCTCAGTTTGTTCTTTGTATTTAAGAGTCTCTTATGGTTTGCCTCCATCCTTCTCTGTAACTATTTTTTCCTCTTCCCTTCCCCCATGGTCTTCTGTAAAGTTTCTCATAGATCCACATATGAGTGAAAACATATATCTATCTTTCTCGAACTGAATTATTTCACTTAGCATAGTACCTTCAAGTTACATCCACGTTGCTGCAACAATGAAATGCATGATTTAATTCCTTCTTACTGCATTCCCAGGTAGTAGTCCATTGTATATATAAACCACGTCTTCTTTATCCATTCATCAGTTGATGGACATTTAGGCTCTTTCCATAATTTGGTTATTGTTGAGAGTGCTGATAGAAACATTGGAGTATATGTGCCCCTATTAATCATCACTCCTATATCTTTTGGAAAACTTCTTAGTAGTGCTATTTCTGGGGCATAGAGTAGTTTTCTTCTAAATTTTTTGAGGAAACTCCACACGTTTTCCAGAGCGAATGCACCACTTTGCATTCCCAACAATAGTGCAAGAGGTTCCCACTTCTCCACATCTCCAGCATATTTGGTTGCCTGAGTTGTTAATTTTAGCCCCTCTGAATGGTGTGAGGTGGTATCTCAGTGTGGTTTTAATTTGTATTTCCCGGGGTGCCTGGCTGGCCTAGTTGGTTAAGTATCTGACTTTGGCTCAGGTCATGATCTCACGGTCCATAGGTTCGAGCCCCACATAGGGCTCTGTGGTGACAGCTAGCTCAGAGCCTGGAGGCTCCTTCAGATTCTGTGTCTCCCTCTCTCTCTGACCCTCCCCTGCTCATGCTGTCTCTCACTCCCGCAGAAATAAATAAAAACATTAAAAGAATGATTTGTATTTACATGATGATTAGTGATGTTGAGCATCTTTTCACGTGTCTGTTGTCTATCTGGATATCCTCTTTGGAGAAGTGTCTGTTCATGTCTCCTGCCCATTTCTTCACTAGATCATTGTTTTTGGGGTGTTGATTTTGGTAAATTCTTTACAGATTTTGGATACTAGCCCTTTATTCGATGTCGTTTGCAAATATCTTTTCTCAATCCAACAGTTGCCTTTTAGTTTTGTTGACTGTCTCCTTTGCAGTGCAGAAGCTTTTCCTCTTGATGAGGTCTCAATATTTCATTTTGGCTTTTAATTCCCTTGCCTTTGCATATAAGTCAAGCAAGAAATTGCTGTGGCTGAGGTTAAAGAAATTGTTGCCTGCTTTATCCTCTAGGGTTTTGATAGTTTCCTGACTCAATCTTAGGTCTTTCATCCATTTTGAGTTTATTTTTGTGTATGGTGTAAGAAACGGGTCCAGTTTCATTCTTCTGCATGTTGCTGTCCGCTTCTAGCACCATTTTAAAAGAGGCTGTCTTTTTTCCATTGGATGCTCTTTCCTGCTTTGTCAAAAATTAGTTGCCCATACATTTGTGGGTCCAAATCTGGGTTCTATATTCTATTTTATTGATCTATGTGTCTGTTTTTGTGCCAATACCATGGTGTCCTGATGAGTCCAGCTTTGTAATGTAGATTAAATTCTGAGGTTGTGGCGCCTCCAGCTTTGGCTTTTTTTTTTTTACAATATTTCTTTGGCTATTCGGAGTCATTTTGGTTCCATACAAATTTTAGGATTGTTTGTTCTAGAATTAAGAACAATGCCAGTGCTTTTGAGAAGAATGCCAGTGAATTTTGATTGGGAATGCATTGAATGTGTAGATTGCTTTGGGTAGTATTGACATATTAACAATTTTTATTCTTCAAAACTATGAACATGGAAATGTTTGTCCATTCCATTGTGTCTTCTTCAATTTCCTTCACAAGTTTTCTATTGTTTTCAGCATACAGATATTTTACATCTTTGGTTAGGTTTATTCCTAGGCATTTTATGGGTTTTTTTTGTGCAATTATAAATTGGATCAATTTCTTGATTTCTTTTTCTGTTGCTTCATTATTAGTGTATCAAAATGCAACCAATTTATGTACATTGATTTTTATACCCTGCGACTTTGCTGAATTCACGGATCAGTTCTACTAGGCTTATGGTGGAATCTGTCGGGTTTACTATGTAGAGTACCATATCATCTGTGAAAAGTGAAAGTTTGCCTACTTCTTTGCCAATTTGAATGCTTTTTATTTCATTTTGTTGTCTGATTGTTGATGCTAGGACTTCCAGCACTATGTGAAACAATGGTGGTGAGAGTGGACATCCCTGTCATCTTCCTGAAGTCAGTAGGAAACCTCTCGGTGTTTCCCCATTGAGGATGATATTAGTAGTGGGCTTTTCATATACGGCTCTAATTATGTTTAGGTATGTTCCTTCTATCCCGACTTTCTTGAGGGTTTTTTTTTTAAGAAAGGATACTGTATTTTATCAAAGGCTTTTCTGCATCTATTGACAGGAACATATGGTTCTTATCTTTTCTTTTATTACTGTGATAAATCACATTGATTAATTTGTGAATATTGACCAGCCCTGCAACCCAGAAATAAATCCCATCTGATCATGGTGAATAATTCTTTTTATATGCTGTTGAATTCGATTTTCAAGTATTTTGTTGAGAATTTTTGCATCCATGTTCACCAGGGATATTGGCCTGTAAATCTCCTTTTTTTTTGGGGGGTGTCTCTGTCTGGTATGGGAATCAAGGTAATGCTGGTTTCATAGAATGAGTCTGTAAGCTTCCCTTTAATTAATTAATTTATTTTTTGTGGGGGGAACAGCTTGAGAAAGAGAGGTATCAATTCTGCTTTAAATATCTGGTGGAATTCCCCTGGGAAGCCAAGGGACCCAGGACTCTTCTTTGTAGCGATATTTTTGATAACTGATTCAATTTATTCATTAGTTATGGGTCTATTCAAATTTTGAATTTCTTCCCGTTTGAATTTTGGTATTGTGTGGGTGTTTAGGAACTTGTCCATTTCTTCCAGGTTCTGCAGTTTGCTGACATATAATTATTCATAATATTCTCTGACAATTTATTGTATTTCTAAGGGACTGGCTGTGATAAATCCATTTTCATTCGTGATTTTATTTATTTGGCTTCTCTCTCTCTCTCTCTCTCTCTCTCTCTCTCTCTCTCTGTGTTTTTGAGAAAGTCTGATTAAGGATTTATCAATTTTTCTTGGATTCTATATTGTTTATTTCTGCTTTGATCTTTATTTCTCTTTTTCTGCCGACCTTGGGGTTCATTTGTTGTTCTGCTTCTAGTTCCTTTAGGTGTGCTATTAGATTCTGTATTGGTGATTTTCTTGTTTCTTGAGATATGCCTAGTTTGCAATATATTTTCCTCTTAGGATTGCCTTTGCTGCATCCCTAAGGGTTTGGCCTGTTATGTTTTCGTTTTCATTTGTTTCCATATATTTTTTAAATTTCTTCTCTAATCGCCTGGTTGATCGATTCATTCTTTAGTAAGATGTTCTTTAACCTCCATGCATTTGGAGGTTTTCCAAACTTTTTCCTGTGGTCGATTTCAAGTTTCATAGTATTGTAATCTGAAAGTGTGCATGGTATGATCTAAATTCTTTTATATTTCTTGTAGGCTCTTTTGTACCCAGTATGTGATCTATCTTGGAGAATGTTCCTTGTGCACTCGAGAAGAATGAGTATTCTCCTGCTTTTAGGTGAAAATTTCTGAATATATCTGTCAAGTCCATTTGGTTCAGTGTATCATTCAGGGCCATTGTTTCTTTATTGACTTTCTGTCTAGATGATCTGTCCATTGCTGGAAGTGGCGTATTAATGTCCCCTGTAATTACCACATTCTTACTAATAAGATTGCTTATGTTTCTGATTATTTTATACATTTGGGTTCTTCCAAATGGGTACATAGACATTATTTGTTTATTTTATTTTATTTTTTGTACAAATAGTTTATTGTCAAGTTGGTTTCCTTATAACGCCCAGTGCTCATCCCCACAAGTGCCCTCTTTCATGCCCACCTCCCCGCTCCGNGGCGTATTAATGTCCCCTGTAATTACCACATTCTTACTAATAAGATTGCTTATGTTTCTGATTATTTTATACATTTGGGTTCTTCCAAATGGGTACATAGACATTATTTGTTTATTTTATTTTATTTTTTGTACAAATAGTTTATTGTCAAGTTGGTTTCCTTATAACGCCCAGTGCTCATCCCCACAAGTGCCCTCTTTCATGCCCACCTCCCCGCTCCGCCCCATCAGTCCTTAGTTTGTTCTCAGCATTCAAGAGTCTCTCATGGTTTGCCTCTCTCCCTCTTCCCCACTATTTCCCCCTTCTTCCCCCCATGGACCTCCGTTAACTTCCTCCTAATCCTCCTATACTTGCAAAAATATGGTAGCTGTCATTCTCTGCCTGACTTATTTCACTCAGCATAACACCCTCAAGGTCCATCCATGTTCCTACACATGGCCAGATTTCATTCTTTCTCATTGCCATGTAGTATTCCATTGTATAGATAAACCACATCTTCTTTTTTTTTAATAGTTTATTGTCAAATTAGTTTCCACATAACACTCAGTGCTCATCCCCACAAGTG
>NW_027531501.1:1317-3518 GCF_008692635.1 Crocuta crocuta | reverse complement strand
GTTTTGATGTGTATTTCCCTGAGGAGGAGGGATGCTGAGCATCATTTCATGTGTCTGTTAGCCATCTGGATGTCCTCTTTGGAGAAGTATCTGTTCATATCTTCTGCCCATTTCTTTACTGGATTGTTTGGTTATCGGGTGTGGATTTTGGTGGGTTCCTTATAGATTTTGAATATTAACCCTTTATCTGATATGTCATTGGCAACTACCTTTTACCATTCCTTTGGTTGCCTATTAGTTTTATGGATTGTTTCATTTGCCGTGCAGAAGCTTTTAATCTTCATGAGGTCCCAACAGTTTATTTCTGCTCTTGATTCTATTGCTTTTGGGGATATGTCAAGTAAGAAATTCCTGCTGTAGAGGTCAAGGAGGTTGTTTCCTGCTTTCTCCTCTAGGGTGTTGATAGTTTCCTGTCTCATGTTCAGGTCCTTTATCCATTTTGAGTTTACTTTTGTGTGTGGTGTGAGAAAGTGATCTAGTTTCATTCTCCTGCATGCTTCTGTCCAGTTATCCCAACACCATCTGTTAAAGAGGCTGTCTTTTTTCCATTGGATATTCTTTCCTGCATTATCAAAGATTAGTTGGCTGTATACTTTTGGGTCCACTTCTNTCATGGTTTGCCTCTCTCCCTCTTCCCCACTATTTCCCCCTTCTTCCCCCCATGGACCTCCGTTAACTTCCTCCTAATCCTCCTATACTTGCAAAANTTTCTTAATTTCTCTTTCTGTTGTTTCATTGTTGGTGTATAAAAATGCAATCTGTTTCTGTATGTTGATTTTGGGTATATAGACATTTATAATTGTTAGCTTTTCTTGATAGATGGACTGTGTAATTATGATATAATGCCCTTCTTCAACTCTTATAGGCTTTACTTTAAAGTCCAGTTTGTCTGATATAAGTATGGCTACCGCAACTTTCTTTTGACTTCCCGTAGCATGATAGATGGTTCTCTATCCCCTCGCTTTCTATCTGAATGTTTCTTCAGGTCTAAAATGGGTCTTTTCTAGACAGCAAAGAGATAGGTTTTGTCTTTGTTTTTGTTTTTGTTTTTTATCCATTCTGATACCCAGTGTCTTTTGATTGGAGCATTTAGTCCATTTACACTCAGTGTTATTATTGAAAGATATGAATTCAGAGTCATTGTGTTATCTGTAGGCTTCATACTTAAAGTGATGCCTCTGATCCTTTGTAGTCTTTGCAACATTCCACATATAGAGTCCCTGTTAGGATTTCTTATAGGGTTGGTTTAGTGGTGATGAATCCCTTCAGTTTTTGTTTGTCTGCGAAAACCTTTATCTCTCCTTCTATTCAGAATTACAGGCTTGCTGCATAAAGGATTCTTGGCAATTTTTCCTATTCAGTACATTGAATATTTCCTGCCACTCCCTTCTGGCCTGCCAAGTTTCAATAGATAGGTCTGCTATTACTCTAATATATCTGCCCTTGTAAGTTAAGGCCCGCATGTCCCTAGCTGCATTCAAAATTCTCTCAATCTTTGTATTTTGCCAGTTTCACTATGATATATCATGTAGAAGATTGATACAAGTTACGTCTGAAGGCAGATAAGTTCAATGTCTGTTTCCTCCCCCAGATTGGGAAAGTTCTCAGCTATGATTTGTTGAAGAACACCTACCTCCCCTTTCTCTCTCCTTCTTCTGGGACTAATATGATACAAATATTATTACATTTCATTGAATCACTTAGTTCTCTAATTTTCCCCTCATGGTCCAGAATATTTTTCTCTTTTTTATCAGTTTCATATTTTTTCATAATATAATCTTCTTTTTCACTTCTTCTCTCCTTTGACTCTTCAATCTTTGCTGTCACCGCCTCTAGTTTATCTCATTTATAGCATTTTTATTTCATCATGGCTGTTTTTTAGTTCCTTGATCTCTGTAGCAAAAGAGTCTCTGCTGTCTTCTAATCTTTTTTCAAGCCCAGCAATTAATCTCATGACTATTATTCTAAATTCTTGTTCAGTTATTTTGTTTATATCTGTTTTGCTCAATTCTTTAGTTGTCATTTCTTCCTGGAATTTCTTTTGAGGAAAATTCTTCCATTTCCTTATTTTGGCTAGGTTTCTGTCCCTTCACACACTGTCTAGGGCCTGGCCTTTCAGGAGGTGTTTTTTGGAGTGTGTCATTTGCTCTGTGTTGTTGTGTCTCTGGTTGCTTTATCTCACTAATTATACTGGTGTTTTG
>NW_027531501.1:0-1211 GCF_008692635.1 Crocuta crocuta | reverse complement strand
GGGTTGTTCTTGGAAGAGGCATTATCCCATACAAAGGGAGAAATGACTAGGTCAGAGAAAAAGAAAAGAAAAGAAAATTGATCAGACCGAGAAACTATATGGCTTAATATGGAGATAGAGAGAGAGGAAAATAAAGAAGGAGATCTAGAACAGTAGAACAGGTATAAAGAGAATAGATTAAATATGTCTGCTGAAACAAAGCAACAACCACAGTAACCAGACTAGAGGAAGGAAAAAATAAGAAAGAAAAAGGAGGTGCGCCTGGGTGGATTAGTCGGTTAAGCGTCCGACTTTCGCTTGGGTCATGATCTTGCGGTTCGTGGGTTCGAGCCCCGCATCGGGCTCTGTGCTGACTGCCAGCTCAGAGCCTGGAGCCTGTTTCAGTCTGTTACTCCTTCTCTCTCTGACCCTCCCCTGCTCACGCTGTCTTTCTCTCTGTCTCCTATAAATAAATGAAACATTAAAAAAAAAAGGAAGAAAAAGGAAAGGAAATAATGTATAATAAAAATTGTCCAAGAATTAATTCAGGAAATGCAAAAACAGTGGCAGTGCTTGTCTGGAGGAGGGGCAGTCTGTTTCATCAGCGTCAATCCCACTCCAGTAGATATGGAGTTACCAGGCATGGAAAGGTATGGTTTGGTGTAGGCAGGTCCCACCTCCACTGTGAGCCCACTCTGCATTCCCTGAAACCCGACCTTGTTGGTGAAGGGGTTAAAAATGGCGACACCCCAGTCTCTCCTCCATGGATCAGGTGTCCCGAACCACTCTGTTCAGGCTGCCCTCACAGCGCTATGGGAGCAAACAAGGCAGTTTGTCCTACTCAGCTGATTTCTGAGTTCTCTGGCGGTTGTTTGGGATTTAAACCCTGATGTCAAGTGCCCCTATGCATCAGTACTCCTGTATCCTTTGGGTAAATTCCTAGCAGTGCTATTTCTGGGTCATAGGGGAGTTTTATTGTTAATATTTTTAGGAACCTCCTCACTGTTTTCCAGAGGAGCTGCACCGGTTTACATTCCCACCAACAATGTAGGAGGGTGCCCGTTTCTCCAGATTCTCGCCAGCATCTAGAGTCTCCTAGATGCTCATTTTAGTCACTCTGACCAGCATAAGGTGGTATCTCAGTGTGGTTTTGATTTGTTGGTTGTATCTTGCGTTCCTTGCAACATTTCCCCCTCAGGATTTCTTGTAGGGCTGGTTTAGTGGTGACGAAT
>NW_027531500.1:279-583 GCF_008692635.1 Crocuta crocuta | reverse complement strand
GTATTCCATATATATCTATGGAACCTGGACTGTATTCCATATACATATGGAAGATGGACTGTATTCCATATATATATGAAAGATGGACTGTATTCCATATACATATGGAAGATGGACTATATTCCATATATATATGAAACATGGACTATATTTCATATACATATGAAAGATGTACTATATTTCATATATATATGAAACATGGACTATAATGTGATACTAGCAATATGGTTCTTGCAAGGTAAATAAAAAACTGAGCGCTGAAAGGACCTTTCATGTTCAAGGTCACTTTTCCCTGATAGGATGA
>NW_027531500.1:0-208 GCF_008692635.1 Crocuta crocuta | reverse complement strand
TTCATGTGTATATGAAAGATGGACTATAATGTGATACTAGCAATATGGTTCTTGCAAGGTAAATAAAAAACTGAGCGCTGAAAGGACCTTTCATGTTCAAGGTCACTTTTCCCTGATAGGATGAATAATATTTTTTCATATATTTCATATATATATGGAAGAAGGACTATATTTCATATATATATGGAAGATGGACTATATTTCATAT
>NW_027531499.1:0-1078 GCF_008692635.1 Crocuta crocuta | reverse complement strand
TGGGATGAGCACTGGGTGTTATATGTAAACCAACGTGACAATAAAGTATTTAAGAAAAAAATGCCATCCTTCATGCCCATCATCCTTTTAACCCATACCCCACCCAACACCCCTCCAGCAACCCTCACTTTGTTCTCTGTATTTAAAAGTCTCTTATGGTTTGTCTCCCTCTCTGTTTTTATCTTATTTTTGCCTTAATTCCCCTATGTTCATGTTTCGTTTCTTAAATTCCACATATGAGTGAAATCGTATTTGTCTCTCTCTGACTGATTTATTTCACTTAGCATAATACACTCTAGTTCCAACCATGTTGTTTCAAACGGCAAGATTTCATATTTTTATGATTGACAAATAATATTCCAGTGTGTGNGAGGCAAACCATGAGAAACCCTTGAATGCTGAGAACAAACTGAGGGCTGATGGGGGTGGGGGAGAGGGGAATGGGGGTGATAGGCATGGAGGAGAGAACTTGTTGGGATGAGCACTGGGTGTTATATGTAAACCAACGTGACAATAAAGTATTTAAGAAAAAAATGCCATCCTTCATGCCCATCATCCTTTTAACCCATACCCCACCCAACACCCCTCCAGCAACCCTCACTTTGTTCTCTGTATTTAAAAGTCTCTTATGGTTTGTCTCCCTCTCTGTTTTTATCTTATTTTTGCCTTAATTCCCCTATGTTCATGTTTTGTTTCTTAAATTCCACATATGAGTGAAATCGTATTTGTCTCTCTCTGACTGATTTATTTCACTTAGCATAATACACTCTAGTTCCAACCATGTTGTTTCAAACGGCAAGATTTCATATTTTTATGATTGACAAATAATATTCCAGTGTGTGTGTGTGTGTGTGTGTGTGTGTGTGAATACACACACCATATCTTCTTTATCCATTCATCAGTCAATAGGCATTTGGGCTCTTGTACTTTGGCTGTTCTCGATAGCACTTCTATAAACATTGGGGTGCCTGGGCCCCTTTGATATAGCACACCTGTACCCTTTCAATAAATATCTAGTAGTGCAATTTCTTGATCATAGGGTAGTTCTACTTTTAATTTTTTTGAGGAACCTCCACAC
>NW_027531498.1:0-468 GCF_008692635.1 Crocuta crocuta | reverse complement strand
GCCCTCCTCCATGCCCATTTCCCCCCTCCCCCCCCACACCCATCATTTCTCAGTTTGTTCTCATCATTCAAGAATCTTTCATAGTTTGAGTGTCTGCCTCTCCCCCACTATTTCGCCCCTTCTTCTCCCCCTTGGTCCTCCAAAATTTCCTCTTAATCCTCCTAAACTTGCNTCCTCTTTGGAGAAGTGTCTGCTCATATCTTCTACCCATTTCTTCATTGGGTTGTGTGTTTTTCGAGTGTGGAATTTGGTGAGTTCCTTATAGATTTAGGGTATTAACCCTTTGTCTGATATGTCATTTGCAACTATCTTTTCCCATTCTGTTGGTTGCCTATTAGTTTTGTTCATGGTTTCCTTTGCTGTGCAGAAGTTTCAATCTTGATGAGGTCACAATAGTTCATTTTTGCTCTTGATTCACATGCTTTTGGATATGTGTCAAGTAAGAAATTGCTGCAGTGGAGGTCAAGG
>NW_027531497.1:0-559 GCF_008692635.1 Crocuta crocuta | reverse complement strand
TGGAATGTTTTTCCATTTCTTTCTGTCTTTTTCAATTTCCTTCATCAGTCTTTATGCTGTTATTCATACAGATCTCCTATATCTTTGGTTAAGTTTATTCCTAGTATTTTGTGTTTTTTTGTGCAATTGTGAACGGGATTAATTTCTTGATTTCTCTTTCTGTTGGTGTATAAAAATGCAACCGATTTCTGTACATTGATTTTGTACTCTGCAACTTTGCTGAATTCATGGATCAGTTCTTGTATGNTCTGGTGGATCTGTCAGGTTTTCCACGTAGTATATCATGTCGTCTGCGAAAAGTGAAAATTTGACTTCTTCTTTGCCAATTCTGATGCCTTTGATTTCCTTCTGTTATTTGATTGTTGATGCTAGGACTTTCAGCACTATGTTGAACAACAGTGGTGAGAGTGGACATCCCTGTAGTGATCCTGACCTCAGGGGGAAAGCTCTCCTTTTTTCAGTGTTGAGGATGATGTTAGCTGAAGGCTTCTCATAGATGACTTGTATGATGTTAAAGTAAGTTCCTTCTATCCCGACTTTCTCGAGGGTTTTTATTAAG
>NW_027531496.1:0-525 GCF_008692635.1 Crocuta crocuta | reverse complement strand
TTCCCCGGGGAATTCTACCTGACGTTTAAAACAGAACTAATACCAATTATTCTCAAGCTATTCCAAAAAATAGAAAGTGAAGGAAAACTCTCAGACTCATTTTATGAAGCCAGCATCACTCTGATTCCCAAGCCAGACAGGGATCCAGCTAAAAAAGAGAACTACAGGCCAATATCCTTGATGAATACGANAATATCCTCAACAAGATACTTGGAAATCGAATCTAACAGCACATAGAAGAATGATCCACCAAGATCAAGTGGGATTCATTCCTGGGTTACAGGGCTGGTTCAACATTCGCAAATCAATCAATGTGATCCATCACATAAACAAAAGAAAAGATAAAAACCATATAATCCTGTAGATAGATGCAGAAAAAGCATTTGACTGAATACAGCATCCCATTTTAATAAAGACTCTATAGAAATTCGGGATAAAAAGAACTTACTTAAACATCATCAAAGCCATCTATGACAAGCTTTCAGCTAACATCATCCTCAACAGGGAACAACTGAGAGCTTTCCC
>NW_027531495.1:0-1296 GCF_008692635.1 Crocuta crocuta | reverse complement strand
AAAAAAAAAAAGAAATCTTACTACTCATTTGAAATTTCTCAGAAAGATAGTAATTCTGTTCATTTTTGTAGGCTTTATTTCCCCTCATCTTAGAACATTTAGATGATTTCTGAATCTTTTTTCTATTATTTCCATCTTTGCAAGTTTTCAGCAGAAAATTTTCTAGTGTATTTATTTAAACACCATTTTTGAATACAGCCAAAAGAAATATGATGTGGTAACCTATAAATTAGAATTTACTTAGAAAATATCACAACTTCCAGCCAGGATTTTACTGGTATATTAATTTCTATTTTAGTCTCAGATAATTGGGTTATAAAATATACAAATATCTTTCAACATCCAACACCCCCCCCATTTAGTAATACTTTCAAATGGCTTTTTTAGGACTCAGTTTATTCATTTGACTAAATAAATCTGTAAGGTGCAGTTAAAAACTCCAGTGAATCCATGACATTACATTAAAAGAGGAAGAACTGAAAAATTTCTCTTTATGCATTCCTAGGAACCAATGTATTACTTGTGTAATATTCTTTGTAGCTAAAATAAATACCTGGACACATTAGAGTTATTTAGTACTATATAAATCAGCATGTGAATCTTATTAGTAATGCTATCCCCACTTTTTTTTTAATTACAAATGTTTCAGTATGGAACAATATACTTCAAATTTAATTTGAATATTAAAGAGTTTTATGGCAGCATTTTGGCTGCTTCTTGGAGTGAGTTCCATTTGGAATTGCAGTCTTAAGTTTCATAGGGCTTTTTAAGAAAAGTGATTAATTATTTTTTCTACGGTGTTTTATAATGTGTGAGTCTGAGTATTTCAGCGTTACATGGGCTCTAGTGTTTGATTATTTCTTTTTCATTCAGTTCTAAGGTTCTTCCTACTATGNTCTTTTCTTTCTTTCTTTCTTCCTTTTTTTTAACATTTATTTAACTGAGAGAGACAGAGTGAGAGTGAGCCTGATTGGAGGAGGGGCAGAGAGGGAGATACAGAATCCAAAGCAGGCTCCAGCCTTTGAGCTATCAGCACAGAGCCCGATTCAGGGCTCGAACTCAAGAACCCTGAGATCATGACCTGAGCTGAAGTCAGACTCTTAACTGACTGAGTCACTTAGGTGCCCCTACTATGCTGTTTCTTAAATCTAAAAAAATTTTTAAAAAATCAGCTTTGGATCATACATGAAATGTGAGGCCACATATTAATTTAAGAACTGAAAGTTAGAATGTTTAACTCTAAAATCTTAGAGTGGTATAAAGAATCTTAACATTTTAAAATTCAAAGGGACTTTA
>NW_027531494.1:0-802 GCF_008692635.1 Crocuta crocuta | reverse complement strand
GCAACAGAAAGAGAAATCAAGAAACCGATCCCATTCATAATTGCAAAATANATAATTGCAAAATAAAGAACCATAAAATACCTAGGAATAAATGTAACCAAAGATGTAAAAGATCTGTATGATGAAAACTACAGAAAACTTATGAAGGAAATTGAAGAAGACACAAAGAAATGGAAAAACATTTCATGCTCATGGATCAGAAGAATAAATATTGTTAAAATGTCAATACTACCTAAAGCAATATGCACATTCAATGTAATCCCAATTAAAATTGAACCAGCATTCTTCTCAAAAGTAGAACAAACTATCCTAACATTTGTATGTAACCACAAAATACCCCGAATAGCCAAAGTAATATTGAAGAAGAAAACCAAAACGGGAGGCATCACAATCCTTTAGCCTCTACTACAAAGTTGTAATCATCAAGACAGTACGAACTTGGCACAAAAACAGACATATAGACCAATGTAATAGAATAGAGAACCCAGATTTGGACCCACAAAGGTATGGCCAACTAATCTTTGACAAAGTAGGAATCAATATCCACTGAAAAAAAGACAGCCTCTTTAACAGAAGGTGCTGGGAGAACTAGACAGCAACATGCAGAAGAATGAAACTAGACTACTTTCTTACATCATACACAAAAATAAACTCAAAATGGATGAAAGACCTGAATGTGAAAGAAGAAACCATCAAAACCCTAGAGGAAAAGACAAGAAACAACCTTCTTGACCTCAGCCTCAGCAATTCCTTCTTTGACACATCTCTAAAGGCAAGGGAATCAAGAGCAAAAATGAACTAT
>NW_027531493.1:0-288 GCF_008692635.1 Crocuta crocuta | reverse complement strand
TAGAGGTTTGTCAATTTTGTTTATTTTTTCAAAAAACCAACTCTTGGTTTCATTGATCTGTTCAACTGTTTCTTTGGTTTCTATATTGTTTATTTCTGCCGTGATTTTTATTATTTCTCTTCTTCTACTGGGTTTGGGGCGCTCTTGTTGCTCTCCCTCTTGTTGCTTTAGGTGTGCTGTTGGATTTTGTACTTCAGCTTTTTCTAATTTCTTGAAATACGCCTAGAGTGAAATGTACTTTCTTCTTAGGACTGCTTTCACCGCATCCCATAGAGTTTGGATTGTTGT
>NW_027531492.1:0-796 GCF_008692635.1 Crocuta crocuta | reverse complement strand
GTCAGGACGGGGCGCTGCTGGGAATCTGCGCCAGGAGCACAGCCAACACGTCCCTGGTGCAGGAGGTCTCTCCTGGAGACGGGTGTTCTGGAGGAAATCGGAGGCTGTGGCACCGGTGACCCCACTGCCCCGCACGGGCCCAGTGACCCTCCAGCCACCCCTGACCGTCCCCAAATCCCTCTGTGGTGAGAGCTCGCTGGCTCAGGTGCATTGAGCCACGTGTCCCGAGATGCTCAGGGAATGAGTGAAAGTTGAGATTATCACTGGGTCTGGTCCTGAAGCCACTCTCCGGGCAGCTGACTGTGGGCCCAGCTGGTCCAGGAGGGTTTGGAGTCCGAAGCCCGCGGGTCAGCAAAGAAGCCATGGTGCCCACAGGCTGCGGCCCAGTTCTGGGGCTCAGGGTCAGGGTCTAGGTTAGTTGCTTCCTGGTTAGAAAGTTTAGGGAAGTTGCCGACTGGGGGAGAGCAAGCCCCACCCAGAGCAGAGCTGGAGGCACTGGCCCATGTGTGATGCAGGCAGTGCAGGGGGGAGGCTGTGGTTAGCAAGGGCCTCTGTGGACCTCAGAGCCTGCAGAGCTGCAACCACAGGCCTGTTTCCTCGGCCTGGAGGTGTGAGAAAGGAGAGGCTGCCCAGGGGCAGGCTGACCTCCCTCTGCCTCCACTGTCACTTCTCAACATCAGGAGGGACTTGGGTCTGAAAGATCTATGGCCTAAGAGTCTCAGATGTGGGCCTGGCCCTGCATCGTCCCAACTTCCAAACTGTGTACTCATCAAATACCCTACATGGGCCCTGACTT
>NW_027531491.1:403-627 GCF_008692635.1 Crocuta crocuta | reverse complement strand
TTGGCACCGCGGCTCCGAGACCCCGGAAGGGAAGATCCCAGCCGCACTGACTGTTGCTCTTTAGGGCAGATCGGGAGGGAGCAGGCTGCCCGAGGAGCTGTCACCGAGGACACCCGAGGCTCTCCCTTGGCGCTCGGAGTCCGGGGCCGCGCCAGAGCCCGCGTGGGGCGAGGAGGATGCGCACCTCCTCCCGCAGAGCGGCTGCGGGCCCGGGCCCGGCGTGG
>NW_027531491.1:0-218 GCF_008692635.1 Crocuta crocuta | reverse complement strand
CCCCCCCGCCTCTTACTCTCCCGCGCGCACGCACTGCGCGGTCGCTCGCTCCCATTCACGCCGACACGCTCTCCGCGGAGCCCGAGCCCCGGCTTCCGAAACTACTGGACCAACTGCCGCGGGGACTGCGGGAGCGACCCGTGGCCCGGCGCGACCCGTCTTCGGCGCCCGCGACCTGGGCTCCCGCCCCCGCCGCCGCGCCCGGGACGGAGGTGAGT
>NW_027531490.1:0-700 GCF_008692635.1 Crocuta crocuta | reverse complement strand
CCATCTGGCCCAGGGCTCTTATTTGTTGGGAGAATTTTGATAACTATTTCAATTTTTTCACTAGTTATGCATCTGTTCAGATTTTCTCTCTTCCGTGTAAATTTTAGTAGTGAATGTGTGTTTAGGAATTTGTCCATGTCTTCTAAGTTGTTCAATTTGTTGGCATATAAATTTTCATAGTATTCCCTGATTAATTGTTTGTATTTCTGAGGGGTTGGTTGTAATAAGTCCGTTTTCATTCATGATTTTGTCTATTTGGGTGNCTCTCTCTTTTCTTTCTGAGAAGCCTTGCTAGAGTTTTGTCAATTTTTTTTTTTTTTAAACCAACTCTTGGTTTCATTGATCTGTTCAACTGTTTTTTTTTGGATTCTGTATTGTTTATTTCGGTCTTGATTTTTATTATTTCTTATCTGGGTTTTGGGTGCTCTTGCTGCTCTCCTTCTAGTTCCTTTAGGTGCGCTGTTAGATTTTGTACTTGCGGGGTTTTTTTTGTTTTTTTTTTTTAATTTCTTGAAATAGGCCTGGAGTGCAATGTACTTTCCTCTTAGGACTGCCTTTGCAGCATCACATAGAGTTTGGATTGTTGTATTTTATTTTCATTTGTTTCCATATATTTTTTAAAATTTCTTCTCTAAGTGCCTGATTAGACCATTCTTTCTTTAGTAGGGTGTTCTGTAACCTCCATGTTTTTGGAGGTTTT
>NW_027531489.1:322-598 GCF_008692635.1 Crocuta crocuta | reverse complement strand
AACTACTCTATGACCCAGCAATTGCACTTCTAGGTATTTATCCAAGGGGTACAGGCGTGCTGTTTCAAAGGGGCACATGCACCCCAATGTTTATAGCAGCACTATCAACAATAGCCAAAGTATAGAAGGAGCCCAAATGTCCACTGATGGATGAATGGATAAAGAAGATGTGGTATATATATACAATGGAGTATTACTTGTCAATCAAAAAGAATGAAATCTTGCCATTTGCAGCTATGTGGATGGAACTAGAGGGTGTTATGCTAAGCGAAATTA
>NW_027531489.1:0-273 GCF_008692635.1 Crocuta crocuta | reverse complement strand
AAGATACAAAACAGATGAACATAAGGGAAGGGAAGCAAAAATAATATAAAAACAGGGAGGGGGACAAAACATAAGAGACTCTTAAACATGGAGAACAAACAGAGGGTTACTGGAAGGGTTGTTGGGGGGGGATGGGCTAAATGTTAAGGGGCATTACAGAATCTACTCCTGAAATCATTGTTGCAGTCTATGCTAGCTAACTTGGATGTAAATTAGAAAAATAAATTAAAATTAATTAATTAATTAAAAATAATTTAAAAATAAAATTAATTA
>NW_027531488.1:0-656 GCF_008692635.1 Crocuta crocuta | reverse complement strand
CCCAACCCCATTAACCCTCAGTTTGTTCTCAGCATCCAAGCGTCTCTCATGGTTTGTCTCCCTTCCTCTCCCCAACTATTTTTTCCCGTTCTCCTGCCCCTTGGTCCTCTGTTAGGTTTCTCCTGTTCCACTTATAAGTGAAAACGTATGGTGTCTGTTGGTTAAGTCTTCTTATATGCTGTTGAATTCAATTTGCTAGTATCTTGTTGAGGATTTTTGCATCCATATTCATCAGGGATATTGGCCTGTAGTTCTCTCTTTTTGCTGGGTCTCTATCTGGTTNTTGGGAATCAAAGTGATGCTGGCTTTGTAGGATGAGTCTGGAAGTTTTCCTTCCATTTCTGCTTTTTGGAACAGCTTGAGACGAATGGGTATTAACTCTGATGTACATGTCTGGTAGAAATTCCAAGGGAGGCCATCTGGCCCAGGGCTCTTATTTGTTGGGAGATTTTGGATAACTGATTCAATTTCTTCCGTAGTTATGGGCCTGATCAGATTTTTCTGTCTCTTCCTGTGTGAATTTTGGTCATGCATGTGTGTGTCAGAATTGGTCCCTTTTTTCTAGGTTTTCCAGTTGTTGGCATATAATATTTCGTAGTATTTCCTGATACTTGCTTGTATTTCTGAGGGATTGGTTGTAATAACTCCATTTTCAT
>NW_027531487.1:0-485 GCF_008692635.1 Crocuta crocuta | reverse complement strand
TCTCTCTCTCTCCTAGAAATAAATAAAAATATTTAAATAAATAAAGAAAGAAAGAATAAAACCAAACCGGGAGGTATCACCATCCCAGACTTTAGCCTCTACTACAAAGCTGTCATCATCAAGACAGTATGGTATTGGCACAAAAATAGACACATAGACCAATGGAACAGAATTGAGAACTCAGAAGTGGACCCAAAAGTATACAGCCAACTAATCTTTGACAAAGCAGGAAAGAATATCCAATGGAAAAAANTTTAACAGATGGTGCTGGGAGAACTGGAAAGCAACATGCAGAAGAATGAAACTAGATCATTTTCTCACACCATGCACAAAAATAAACTCAAAATGGATAAAGGACCTGAACGTGAGACAGGAAATCATCAAAACCCTAGAGGAGAAGCAGGAAACAACCTCCTTCACCTCCACCGCAGCAACTTCTAACTTGACACATTCCCAAAAGCAAAAGAATCAAGAGCAAAAATAAA
>NW_027531486.1:260-570 GCF_008692635.1 Crocuta crocuta | reverse complement strand
CCCCTGTGGAAATAATCATTCCTTTGTAATTAAAAAATTAAAATTTTTAAAAGAACACCCCCCACATGGGTGAGAGTTTGGGGAAGTGACACCCATATACTGCAGAGGGTTGTATAAATTGGTTTGGTTTTTGTAGGGCATTTTGGCAGTCAAAATCATGGAATTTGTGAAGGAGATAGCCAAGCTTGTATACAAAATGTAGCCAAAACTATTTATTGAGTCATTGTTTATAAGCATGAAAAGTTATACACATCAAAATGAAATTTGCTGTATAAATTAATGGTATATCCAGTCAATGAAATGCTATACA
>NW_027531486.1:0-191 GCF_008692635.1 Crocuta crocuta | reverse complement strand
GAAATACTGTCATGAGAAAAATCAGGTTACAAATAGTTTATGTGATATGATCTTTCTTATACATATAAATACATATATACACATATCTATTCATATTATCTATATACATATGTAGATATACATACCGAGAGCAAAGACTAAATGCCAAAATGTTTTTTTTTTAATTTTTTTTAATGTTTTTATTTATTTCT
>NW_027531485.1:0-771 GCF_008692635.1 Crocuta crocuta | reverse complement strand
ATTGCTCCTGGTTTCTCAATGATCATTTCAATAATGGGATTATCATTTTGAGATGGGATTATCTTCATTGAGAAGGTGGCCAGATTCTAGTTTTTCTAGTAACTTCTTAAGGTGGCTTATTAAGTCCTGTCTTTTAAATCTGAAAATAAAGAAACAAGATATTAAAGACATCCANAAGAACCCATAATTTGGGAGGCTTTGGGGAGACAGAAAGAGAAGCATCCAATCTACATGGGAATAGAAAATGGACCCACGTTGTAAGGGGTTCAGCAAATTCAAGGAGTGTCAGTTCAAGGTCCGTGTCCACCTCAAAGTGTGGTGTGAACAGAAGTCTCCCTGAGCATGGAAGAATGAGTGAGGCTCAGAGAATATCAATCTAAGAACTCCAGAGATAGTATGAACTCTGAGTGAGGACCAGGGTTTGAGAAACACATGGCAGTCCCGTCCCCACCCCTCAGCCAACACAGCACTGGGCCCTGCTGTGAAATGTACTAAAGACTTTCTCACACTCACCTCGCTGCTTCCTTCATGGCATATAAGATCATTTTTTTCTGCACTTCTGGAGGCCCTTGCACTCCTTCAAGCAATTTGAAGATCCTATCATACTCTGAAGATATTTAAAAAAAAAAAAAACCTGTCACTATGTCTGAGTATAAAGAGGATATAGAAGTCAATCTTGGTGTATCTGATGTCTCAGCATTCAAGCCCTACATTGTGACAGAAGAAATGTGCCTTACATGCTCACATCCAGACACCCAGACATCTACCAGT
>NW_027531484.1:0-575 GCF_008692635.1 Crocuta crocuta | reverse complement strand
ACGCAAGATGCTAGAGACACACCACAAGCATGAATCCCACAAACAGCACAATGACTCTAAACCCATATATTTCAAAAATAACTCTGAATGTAAATGGGCTAAATGCCCCAATCAAAAGATATAGGGAAACAGAATGGATAATAAACAAAATCTATTTGCTGTCTACAAGAAACTCATTTTAGACAGGAAGAGATCCTCAGATTGAAAGTAAGGGGATGGAGAAATATCTATCATGCTACAGGAATTCAAAANCAAAAAAAAGCTGGAGTAGCTATACTTATATCAGACAAACTGGACTTCAAAGTAAAGGCAGTAACAAGGGATGAAGAAGGGCATTATGTAACAATTACTGGGTCTATCCATCAGGAAGAGCTAACGATGATAAATGTCTATGCACCGAATATGGGAGCACCTAAATACATAAAACAATTAATCACAAACAGAAACAATATTATGATTAAGAATGTACTAATAGCTGGGGACTTTAATACTCCACTTACAGGAATGGACAGATCAACTAGATAGAAAATCAATAAAGACACAATGGACTGAAATGACACATTGGACCAGATGGA
>NW_027531483.1:0-795 GCF_008692635.1 Crocuta crocuta | reverse complement strand
CTTTTGTTGTCTGATGGCTGATGCTAGGGATTCCAGCACGATGTTTAACAACAGTTGTGAGAGTGGACATTCATGTCGTGTTCCTGATCACAGGGGGAAAGCTTTCAGTTTTTCCCAGTTGAAGATGATGTTAGCTGAGGGCTTCTCATAGGTGGCTTTTATGATGTTTAAGTAAGTTCCTTCTATCCCGACTTTCTTTAGGGTCTTTATTAAGAAGGGATGCTCAATTTTGGCAAATACTTTCTCTGCATCTATCGACAGGATCATATGGTTTTTATCCTTTCTTTTGTTGATGTGATGTATCACATTGATTGATTTGTGAATATTGAACCAGTCTTGTAACCCAGGAATGAATCCTACTTTATCTTGGTGGATAATTCTTTTTATGTGCTATTGGATTCGATTTGCAAGTATTTTGTTGAGGATTTTTGGATCCGTATTCATCTAGGATATTGGCCTGAGGTTCTCCTTTTTTGATGGATCTCTGTCTGGCTTGGGAATCAGAGTGATGCTGGGTTCATAAAATGAGTCGAAGTTTTCCTTTGATTTCTGTTTTTTTTCTTCTTCTTTGAGAAGAATAGTGTTAATTCTGTTTTAAACGTCTGGTAGAATTCCCCAGGGAAGCCATCAGGTCCAGGGCTCTTATTTGTTGGGAGATTTTGGATAACTTCGATTTCCTCACTAGTTATGGGTCTGTTCAGGTTTTCTATCTCTTCCCGTGTGAATTTTGGTAGTGAGTGTGTGTATAGCAATCTGTCCATTTCTTCTAAGTTTTCCAATTTGTTGGCATATAAT
>NW_027531482.1:0-588 GCF_008692635.1 Crocuta crocuta | reverse complement strand
AATTATTCTTTCTGCTCCCTTCTCTTCTCTCTTAATCTGAGACTCATATTACCTTATGATTTTATAATCGATGGTAGATCCCTTCAGAGGGAAACTAGACAGGTCAAAATAAGGATAACTGCCAGATAACAAAGTTATCAGAGCCCCATGCAGAAACCAGCAAAGAGACAAGTCTGGTAATTTTTGGCCAAAGTCAATGTTACCTTCTTCAATGCCTTCCAGTCCCATGATGAAAAGGCTTTGAGATAGGAAGAAGGAAGCCTAGAGAACAGATGCTGCCAGGCTTAGCACCAAAACCAGCAGGCATTCCAGGGCCATTACCAGTAACTCCTCCCTCAGCAAGTACAGTCTCAGGGAGATTCTTGATCTTTTCATTGAAGAATGTAGTTAGTGTTTTAAAGACCAGNACCAAAGAACTCATTTACCACATTTAATAAAACTAAAAGATATGTATCTCCAATTTGTTATATTATTCAGGATGGTGGGAGACATTAAATAATAATAAAGCAGACATTCTGCTTGTTGTTGCTCTTCCTCCACAATCATTAACTGAGCAGGTCTCCTTGGGGAGGCCCCATGCTAGTACTA
>NW_027531481.1:0-683 GCF_008692635.1 Crocuta crocuta | reverse complement strand
CAATATTGGGCATAATTTTTTTTCCTTTTAAGGTTTCTTTGTGCATAGTTTGAGTTTCTGAGCTGTGCTACGTTTTTGTTTCGGCTTCTCTCTTCCCTGTTCAATGCTGCCGTCGCACGTTCCGTGATCCTTCCATCAGCGGGCAAGTGAGAGTAGGTGACAGGGGCGCCTGGGCGGCTCCGTCGGTTAAGCGTCCGACTCTTGATTTTGGCTCAGCTCGTGATCTCACAGTTTGTGAGATTGAATCCCTCATAGGGACTCTGCGCTGACAGTGTGAGCCTGCTTGGGATTCTCTCTCTCTCTCCCTCTCTCTCTCAAAGTAAGGAAATAAAAAATAAACATTAAAAAAANCATTAAAAAAACAAGCGAGCAGGTGTTGTTTGGAAGCCGTGTGCACGTGGCTTAGTGATACCGGCGCTGCTTCCCCGGGTCTCCTTTAAGGTCGCAGCTTCAGTTCGGGGCTGGTGCTGCCCTTGCCAAGCTGTAATTCTTGCCTCTACTGACAATACATTTCTGGTGTAGGACAGATTCGAAAGGTGACGTGAGGTCTGCCAGCGTCAAGGGTCCCTGCTTGGCTCCGCGGGGCGGAAGTAGTCACTTGTGCCCCGAACTGTGGCCGTGGTGGCTCCCGTTGGTGAGGAAGGTCTTCACAAGCGTTCAACTGGCAGTGCTTGTGTTCGAGG
>NW_027531480.1:365-562 GCF_008692635.1 Crocuta crocuta | reverse complement strand
GGGGAAAAGGAGAGAGTCCGAAACAGAAAAACCTCCGTTCGGGGGCTGAAAACCTCCGCTCGGTGCATATAAAGACTGTACTTGCCAAACACCAGGTCCCCTCGAGCCAACTTGTCCCGGGGGAGCTGAGCGCACAAACTGCTTCATTGTGCTGGCTCCTGGGGACTGGATTTCAGAGTGGCGGCGCACCTGCCGCC
>NW_027531480.1:0-284 GCF_008692635.1 Crocuta crocuta | reverse complement strand
AGGGAAGGCAAAGAACTAAAATCTGGGAAATTTGCCTGTGAGTTCGTGTTTCGGGTGACGAGACATAGAGGGACCTGGTTTTCCTCACTCTAGCGGGCTCGGGCTCAGCGCACCCGGCAGTCAAGCCCCCGCCCAAGCTCATCAGACAGACCCAGAGAAGGAAGCAGCGATTCTGACTACACCCCGAGAGCTCAGCAGGGGGCCTGGAATTGCCTGAGGGGGATGCCTGGGAAGCTGTATCTAAGGCAATTTCAGCGGGGTGCGCGGACTGGGATTTGGAGATT
>NW_027531479.1:0-829 GCF_008692635.1 Crocuta crocuta | reverse complement strand
GGTCTTCTTGGTGAATACAGACAGAAGAAACAACAAACCAGAGTGCCAGAGTAATATGCCAGGATCGGGTAGGATCTATTCCAGAGTTGTGAGGGTCATGTAGCCCAGAAATAACTACTTCGCTATTACAAGTACCTTATATTTTTTTAATTAAAAAAAATTTAATGTTTATTTTTGAAAGAGAGAGAGAGACAAAGCAGAAGCAAGGGAGGGACAGAGAGAGAGGGACACACAGAATCCAAAGCAGGCTCTAGGCTCCAAGCTGTCATCACAGAGCCCGACACAGGGCTAGAACTCACGAACCGTGAGATCATGACCCGAGCCGAAGTTGGACGCTTCACCGCTGAGCCACCCAGGAGCCCCTACAAATCACTTACATTAATAGCATTAGAGAGATTATATGATTATCACGATAGACTACAAAAAGACTTGACCAAACTCAAAATCCATTACCTATTTAAAGGGGAAAAAACTACAGTTCTCATTAAACAAAAAAGAGGGAAACATCCCAAACATAAGGAGAGATTACCAGGAAGCAGCAACAGGTAGTTTCCTGCACTGGGTCCCCAGTGACGTTGCGTGTAAAGTCAAAGCACAGCGAGGACGTCCCCGGGACCTCCGGGGACAGCCGCAGAGCTTCTGGGGTGCTCGCTCTGGCTAGACAGTCTGGGGGGCTGGTCTGGAAGCACTAGCTTCATTCAAGATTCAAGACCAAGGGCATGTACATTGTCTGTATCAGAGGACGGGGCACCGTCAGGGCAGCGTGAGAGAAAGAGAAACCCAACTAAAAAGGAAAGAATTTTTTCCCCAATCTCAAGAGATGATTTGT
>NW_027531478.1:0-1735 GCF_008692635.1 Crocuta crocuta | reverse complement strand
GATGTTAGCTGAAGGCTTCGCATAGATGGCTTTTATGATGTTTAAATAAGATCCTTCTTTCCCGACTTTCTCGAAGGTCTTTATTAAGAAGACATACTGTGTATTGTCAAATGCTTTTTCTGCATCTATTGACATGATCATATGATTTCTATCTTTTGTTTTGTTGATGTGATGTATCACATTGATTGATTTGTGAATATTGAATCAGCCCTGTAACCCAGGATTGAATCCCACTTGATCTTGGTGGATAAGTCTTTTTATGTGCTGTTGAATTAGATTTNTAAGTCTTTTTATGTGCTGTTGAATTAGATTTGGAAGTACCTTGTTGAGGATTTTTGCATCTGTATTCATCAAGGATATTGTCCTGTACTTCTCCTTTTTTGCTGGGTCTCTGTCTGGCTTGGGAATCAAAGTGATGGTGTCTTCATAAAATGAGTCTGGAAGTTTTCTTTCGATTTCTATTTTTTGGAATAGTTTGAGAAGAATAGGTATTACTTCTGTTTTAAATGTCTGGTAGAATTCCCCAGGGAAGCCATCTGGACCAGGGCTCTTATTTGCTGGGAGATTTTTGATAACTGATTCGATTTCTTCACTAGTTATGGGTCTGTTCAGGTTTTTTTATCTCATCCGGTGTGAATTTTGGTAGTGAGTGTGTGTTTAGGAATTTGTCCATTTCTTCTAAGTTGTCCAGTATGTTGGCATATAGTTTTTCATAGTATTCCCTGATAATTGCTCGTATTTTGGAGGGGTAGGTTGTAATCAGTCCGTTTTCGTTCATGATTTTGTCTACTTGAGTGCTCTCTCTTTTCTTTTTGTGAAGCCTGGCTAGAGGTTTGTCAATTTTGTTTATTTTTTCACAAAACCAACTCCTGGTTTCATAGATCTGTTCACCTGTTTCTTTGGTTTCTATATTGTTTATTTCTGCTCTGATTTTTATTATTTCTCTTCTTCTACTGGGTTTAGGGTGCTCTTGTTGCTCTCCCTCTAGTTGCTTTAGGTGAGCTTTTAGATTTTGCAGTTGTGCTTTTTCTAATTTCTTGAAATAGGTCTGGAGCACAATGTACATTCCTCTTAAGACTGCTTTTACTGCATCCCATAAAGTTGGGATGTTGTATTCTCATTTTCATTTGTTTCCATATATTTTTAAATGTCCTTTCTAATTACCTGATTTGCCCATTCGTTCTTTAGTAGGGTGTTCTTTAGCCTCCATGTTTTAGGCGGTTTTCCAGACTTCTTCCTGTGATTGATTTCGAGTTACATACCATTGTAATCTGAAAGTGTGCATGGTATGATCTCAATTCTTTTGTATTTATGGAGGGCTGCTTTATGTCCCAGTATGTGATCTATCTTACAGAATGTGCCATGCGCACTTGAGAAGAATGTGAACTCCATAGCCTCAGGATGTAGAGTTCCAAATATATCTGTGAAATCCATCTGGTCCAATGTGTCATTCCAGTCCATTGTGTCTTTGTTGATTTTCTGTCTAGTTGATCTGTCCATTGCTGTAAGTGGAGTATTAAAGTCCCCTGCTATTAGCTATCAGACTGTTTGTGTTTGTGATTAATTGTTTTATGAATTTAGGTGCTCCCATATTTCGTGCATAGACATTTAATACTGTTAATTCTTCCTGATGAATGGACCCTTTAATTATTATATAATACCCTTCTTCACCCATTGTTACTGTCCTTAATAAAGTCCAGTTTGTCTGATATAAGTATAGCTACTTCAGCTTTTT
>NW_027531477.1:0-978 GCF_008692635.1 Crocuta crocuta | reverse complement strand
AGCCAAGACGACACTGTATGTTAACTAACTTGAGAATAAAAAATACATGTTAAAAAAACCCACACTTCCCTTACCTATCTCATAGACTTATTTTGAAAATAAAATATAAATGTAGAATTTAAGAAACGAAACAGATGAACAAGGGGAAGGGAAGGAAAAATAAGACAAAAAGAGAGAGGGAGGCAAACCACATGACTCTTAAATACAGCGAACAAACTGAGGGTTGCTGGAGAGGTGTTGAGGGGGGGATGAGCTAGATGGGGGATGGGCGTTAAGGAGGACCCTTGCTGGAATGAGCACTGGGTGTCATATGTAAGTGATGAATCACTAAATTCTACTCCTGAAATCATTATTACACTATATGTTAACTCACTTGGATTTAAATACAATTTAAAAATTTAGGAGCGCCTGAGTGGCTCCGTCGGTTAAGCGACCGACTTCAGCTCAGGTCATGAGGTTTGTGGGTTCCAGCCCTGTGATGGGCTCTGTGCTGACAGCTCAGAGCCTAGAGCCTGTTTTGGATTCTGTGTCTCCCTCTCTCTCTGACCCTCCCCTGTTCACGCTGTCTCTCTCTCTCTCTCAGAAATTAAAAAATAAATAAATAAAAGGAAGAAAGAAATAGGGCTGTTACGAGGNGACTCTGGTGAAAAACATCAAGTCTAGGGGTGCCTGGGTGGCTCAATACAGCATACAACTCTAGCTCTTGGGATGGTGAGTTCAAGCCCCATGTAGGGTGTAGAGAGAGCACGAGAGAGAATCCCAAGCAGGCTCCTCGCTACCAGTGCAGAGCTCGATGCGGAGCTTGAACTCATGAACCTTGAGATCATGACCTGAACTGCAATCAAAACTCAGATGCTTAACCGAGTGAGCCACCCAGATGCCTGAAGATTTCCTTATTAAAAAGAAAATAATGGGGAGCCTGAGTGGCTTAGCCAGTTAAGCATCCAACTTTGGCTCAGGTCATGATCTCACAGTCCT
>NW_027531476.1:0-509 GCF_008692635.1 Crocuta crocuta | reverse complement strand
GAACTCTACATCCTGAGACCATGGAATTCACTTTCCTCTCAAGTGTGCATAGCACACTCTCCAAGATAGATCACATACTGGGACATAAAGCAGACCTCCATAAATATANATAAAAGAATTGAGATCATACCATGCACACTCTCAGATCACAATGCTACGAAACTTGAAATCAATCACAGGAAGAAGTCTGGAAAACTTCCAAAAATATGGAGGTTAAGTAACACCCTACTAAAGAATGAATGGGCCAATCAGGCAATTAGAGAAGAAATTAAAAAGTATATGGAAACAAATGAAAATGAAAATACAAAAATCAAACTGTATGGGATGCGGCAAAGGCAGTCCTAAGAGGAAAGTACACTGCACTCCAGGCCTATTTCAAGAAATTAGAAAAGTACAAGTGCAAAATCTAACATCTCACCTAAAGAAACTAGAGGCAGAGCAACAAGATCCCCAAATCCAGTAAGAGAAGAGATATAGTAAAAATCAGAGCAGAAATAAACAACATAGAG
>NW_027531475.1:0-322 GCF_008692635.1 Crocuta crocuta | reverse complement strand
TATCATTAGAGATATGCAAATTAAAACAGTACCGAGATACCACTTCTCATCTATGAGACAGGCAAAGCATAAAAAGCATGGCAACGCGTTTTGTTCCGTGAGGCTATGGGAAAGCAGGCCTTCTTGTACATTGCTGGTGGGAATGCAAATTAGTGTAATCCTTCTGGAAAGAATTTGACAATATGTAACGAAACTGCTTGTCAGCTTACCTTTTGACTCAGCAATTCCAGTACCAGGAATCTACCCTGCAGCTATACCTCTGCGAATACAAAAATACATATGAAGGGGCGCCTGGGTGGCTTAGTCGGTTAAGCGTCCGACT
>NW_027531474.1:391-604 GCF_008692635.1 Crocuta crocuta | reverse complement strand
AGTCAGACGCTTAACCGACTGAGCCACCCAGGCGCCCCAGGAAATTTTTTTTTAAGTGAGAGTGACTGGAAAACTATGGAATCTCGGAGATTCTGTTCAGGGACAGAGAATAAAAAGCCCACCGAGTGGCTTTGAAGGGATAATGGAGGGAAAGAATTAGGTTAGTTTCTGCTTGTGCCCTATGGGATCTCATTCCTTCACTAGAGTATTCAC
>NW_027531474.1:0-165 GCF_008692635.1 Crocuta crocuta | reverse complement strand
CCATTGCTATTGGCGACAACTCACGGTTTCCCTCCCTTTGCTGAGCCATCTGCATAAGGCCCATATTTTCTAGTCTTGAATCTGGCAACTCATGGTTTAGTTAATAGATCCTAACTATGCAAAAAAAAATTTTTTTTTAATTTTTTAATGTTTTATTTATTTCTA
>NW_027531473.1:0-515 GCF_008692635.1 Crocuta crocuta | reverse complement strand
GTCCCTAGTTCACGGAGATAAGAACTATAGTCCCTAAGTATAGTCGCTACTTCGCGGAGATCTGAACTAGAGTCCCTATTTCACGGAGATCTGAACTACAGTCCATAGTTCACGGAGATCTAAACTGTAGTACATAGTTCCCGGAGATCTGACCTAGCGTCCCTAGTACACGGAGATCTGAAATAGCNGGATATCTGAACTGTACTGTATAGTTCCTGGAGATCTGAACTAGAGTCCCCAGTTCACGGAGATCTGAACTAGAGTCCCTAGTTCACGGAGATCTGAACTAGAGTCCCGAGTTCACGGAGATCTGAACCAGCGTCCCGAGTTCACGGAGATCTGAACCAGCGTCCCGAGTTCACGGAGATCTGAACTGGAGTCCCTAGTTCACGGAGATCTGAACTAGAATCCCTGGTTCTTGGAGATCTGAACTATAGGGCCTAGTTCATGGAGATGTGAACTATAGTCGCTACTTCATGGAGATCTGAACTACAGTCCCTAACTATAGTCCGTAG
>NW_027531472.1:0-497 GCF_008692635.1 Crocuta crocuta | reverse complement strand
CCTCCAAAAACATGGAGGTTAAAGAACACCCTAGTAAAGAACAAAGGGGCCAATCAGATAATTAGAGAAGACATTAAAAAATATATGGAAACAAGTGTAAATGAAAATACAACAATCCAAAATTCATGGGATGTGGCAAAGGCGGTCCTACGAGGAAAGTACATTGCGCTCCAGGCCTATTTCAAGAAATTAGAAAAAGCACAAGTACATAATCTAACAGCACACCTAAAGGAACCAGAAGGAGAGTAACAAGAGCACCCCAAACCAAGNAAGTAGGAGAAGAGAAATAATAGAAATCAAGAAATAAAGAATATAGAATCCAAAGAAACAGTTGAACAGATCAATGAAACCAAGAGTTGGTTTTTGAAAAAAAATAAACAAAATTGACAAGCCTCTAGCTAGGCTTCTCAAAAAGAAAAGACAGAACACTCAGATAGACAAAATCATGAAGTAAAATGGATGTATTACAACCAACCCCTCAGAAATACAAGCAATTA
>NW_027531471.1:0-1005 GCF_008692635.1 Crocuta crocuta | reverse complement strand
AGCCGAAGTCAGACGCTTAACTGACTGAGCCACCCAGGCATCCCCCAATATGTGTTCTAAAGAAGCACTTGATAGAGTGAACAAAGACCTTCCATTTTGTAACAACTTTGAAGGAGGATAATAAGCCATCTAAAAGAGACCTTCAGATGTACCAGACATGAAGACACACACATTGAAAGTGAAAGGGTGAAAAAAAGATGTTCCATGCAAACAGAAGCAGAAAAAAGCCAAGGTTACATCACTTATATCAGACAAAACAGACTTTAAAACAAAGATTGTCAGAAGAGACCAAGAAGGGCACTGCATAATGATAAAGGCATCAATCCAACAAGAGGATATAACAATTGTAAACACCTATGCACTCAACATTGGAGCACCTAAATACATAAAGCAGGTATCAACAGACATATAGGGAGAAACTGAGAGTAATACAATAATAGTAGGAGAATTTAACACCCTATTTACTCAATGGACGTATCATCTATGCAGAAAATCAGTAAGAAAACAATGTCTTTGACACTTTAGACCACATGGACTTAACAGATATATACAGAACATTCCATCCAGAAACAACAGAACGTATATTTTTTTCAAGTGCCCATGGAAAATTCTCCAGGATAGATCACATGATAGGCCACAAAACAAGTCTCAATAAGTTTAAGAAAACTGAAATTATATCATGGATCTTTTCTGACTACAACAGTATGAGACTAGAAATCAACCACCAAGAAAATAAATAGGAGAAAACACAAACATGTGTAGGCTAAACAACATGCTGCTGAAGAGGCAGTGGGTCAACAAAGAAATGGAAGAGGAAATAAGGGAGGCTAATGAAAAGGCAGAAGATCAAAAAGCAATGGGTCTAATCTACATCCCTAATTGAAAGACTCCATACACATGTAAAAAAGAGCAAAAGAAA
This sequence comes from Crocuta crocuta, assembly GCF_008692635.1. NCBI lineage: Eukaryota > Metazoa > Chordata > Mammalia > Carnivora > Hyaenidae > Crocuta > Crocuta crocuta. The sequence continues at coordinate 86 of NW_027531471.1, read as the reverse complement.
ATTAACAATCACTAGGGGCACCTGGCTGTCTCAGTCAGTGAAGCATGTGACTCTTGATCTTGGAGTTGTGAGTTCAAGCCCCATGT
>NW_027531470.1:0-640 GCF_008692635.1 Crocuta crocuta | reverse complement strand
CCCCTCTCTCTGCCCCTCCCCTGTTTCCACTTTCTCTCTCAAAAATAAATTGTTAAAAAATTTTTCTTAAGTGGAGCACTCTGGGAGTTCCCAAGGGAACATACTTGGTACTGGATGCAGAAAAATGTGCCATTACCTTCTCTTTGTAACAAACTGGTGCTGGAACAGTTGGCTGTCCACTTGAAAATCTATATATTTGACTTCAATCTATACCTTCCCCTAAATACAAAATGAAAGTGGACCCCAGGTATAAATATAAAATCTAAAACTAACAAGCAAGGAGAAAATCTTGGTGGCCTTGGGTTAGGCAGAGATTTCTTAGGCTCAATATCAAAAGCACAATCCAAAAAAGAACAATCTGAAAAATTGATTTTATCAAAATTAAAAACTTCTGTTCCNAGACACTGTTAAGTGAAAAGATAAGTCAAGGGCGCCTGGGTGGCTCAGTCGGTGAACATACGACTTTAGCTCAGGTCATGATCTTGCAGTTTGTGAGTTTGAGCCCCATGTCAGGCTCTGTGCTGACAGCTCAGATCTGGCGCCTGTTTTGGATTCTGTGTCTCTCCCTTTCTCTGCCCCTCCCATGCTCATGGTGGTCTCTCTCATTCTCTCAATAAGAAATAAAAATAAATAATAAATT
>NW_027531469.1:0-451 GCF_008692635.1 Crocuta crocuta | reverse complement strand
CTGAGATCAAGAATCTGACACTTAACTGACTGAGCCACCCAGGTGTCTCCCTATCTTTTTGTTTTTCTCTCTCTTTTTGATCGTTTATCTTCAGTTTGTTCGGAGGAATGGGGNGAGGAATGGGGAGCAGATGGTTCCAGGCCCCTCTGCCCACTCTGAAGACCACTGTGGCTCTGGGGACCTGGCTTCCTGCCTGTAGGGGTAAAGCAACAGTTCTAAGCAGACAAATGTCTCAGATGAGACAACAGCAAGACTTTGCTCAGAAGGACCCTGGAGGCCTGAGCCCCTTTGTTCTTGAGGCTCCCGTTCTCTCCCCACTTCCTATCCCACTTACCCCTCATCAGCGCTTCTAGAGCCCCTCCTACTTTTGGAGGACCCCAAATGAAGACTCCTGTCCCAGCTTAGATCTCTGAAAACATCCCAGGTTAGTGTTTTTCTGGGAAGAAGCTGT
>NW_027531468.1:0-481 GCF_008692635.1 Crocuta crocuta | reverse complement strand
ATTGATGTATGACTTTCATACAACACCCAGTGCTCATCAGCAGTGGCATCTTTCTCGCCCATCACCCATCTATTTATGCCATCCTCCACCCACCTACCTCCATCAGCCCTCACTTTTTTCTCTANTTTTTCTCTACAGTTAAGAGTCTCTTGTGATTTGTTTCTCTCTCTCCTCTTATATTCCTTGTCTCCCCATGTGTTCCTCTGTTTTATTCTTCAATTCCACAGATGAGTGAAATCATATATGGTGATTGTTCTTCTCTCATTGACTTCTTTCACTCAGCAGAATACATTCTAAGCCCTGTCCACATTGTTGCAAATGGCAAGATTTTATTCTTTTTCATGACTGAGTAATATTCCATTATATGTATACAGAGCCATATTCATTTTAGGAATAAATATATAGAATCATGTGTTACAAGTGCTTTTATACTCAATATTTGATGTAAAATGTGTAGTGTATGTTTATATTGTTGGCATGT
>NW_027531467.1:0-531 GCF_008692635.1 Crocuta crocuta | reverse complement strand
ATTCCCTTGCTTTTGGGGATGTGTCAAGTAAGAATTTGCTGCAGTTGAGGTCAACAGGTTGTTACCTGCTTTCTCCTCTAGGGTTTTGATGGTTTCCTTTCTCATGCTTAGGTCCTTCATCCATTTTCAGTTTATTTTTGTGTATGATGTGAGAAAATGATCTAGTTTCATTCTTCTGGATGTTGCTGTCCAGTTCTCCCAGCACCATCTGTTAAAGAGGCTGTCTTTTTTCAATTGGATACTCTATCCTGCTTTGTCAAGGATTAGTTGGCTGTATACTTTTGGGTCCAATTCTGAGTTANTTCCATCTGTCTATGTGTCTGTTTTTGTGCCAATACTATACGGTCTTCAAGATGACAGCTTTGTAGCACAGGCTACAGTCTGGGATGGTGATGCTTCCCATTTTGGTTTTCTTCTTCAACATTACTTTGGCTATTCGAGGTCTTTTATGGTTCCATACAAACGTTAGGATAGTTTTTTCTAGTATGGAGAAGTATGCTGGTGCAATTTTGATTGGGATTGCATTGAATG
>NW_027531466.1:0-486 GCF_008692635.1 Crocuta crocuta | reverse complement strand
TACAGTCAAATGGAACAATATCCGTATCATAGGAATCCCAGAAGACCAAGAAAGAGGGAAAGGTGCTGAAGGAGTCCTTGAACAAATTATAGCAGAGAACTTCCCCAATCTGGGGATGGAAACAGACACTGAAATCCAAGAGGCACAGAGAACTCCCCTCAGACGTAACTTGAATCGATCTACTGCATGATATATCATAGTGAAACTGGCAAAATATAAGGACAAAANAGAATTCTGAAAGCAGCTAGGGAGAAAAGGACTCTAACATACAAAGGGAGACCTATCAGAGTAGTTACAGACCTATCTACTGAAACTTGGCAGGCCAGAAAGGAATGGCAGGAGATCTTCAATGTGATGAACAGAAAAACTATGCGGCCAAGAATCCTCTATCTAGCAAGCCTGTCATTCAGAATGGAAGGAGAGATAAAGGTCTTTCCAAAGAAACAAAAATTGAAAGAATGCGTCACCACTAAACCAGCCCTACAA
>NW_027531465.1:0-463 GCF_008692635.1 Crocuta crocuta | reverse complement strand
GTACAGCTGACTAGATGACCTCATTTTGAAGCGGAGATAAACTCATATGCCCATGTCCCTGTCTTCTACCACACCTATCATTTACAACCTGCAAAAGTCAAAGCCACTAATGGATCCAGCGTAGGTTCTAAATTACANGTAATGCAATCTTCCCTCTCTCTCTCTCTCTAGGCACACTCAAACCTACCCACACACTCATTTAAACTCTTCCCTAAAACTGGGGTACCTGGGTTGCTCAGTCTGTTGATCATCAACTTCTGCACAGGTCATAGTCTCCCGAGTAGGAGCCCCACATCCTTCTTGAGCTTTTTACATCAAGGGCTTACTGCCACCATATTACTGAAACTGCCCAAACTCTCCAGTGACATCAACATTGCCACGTTCAAGGGCCACTTGCCATTCCTCCTCTCACTAGACCCATCATGAGTACTTAACACATTGACCACACCTTCCTCCTTGATCT
>NW_027531464.1:0-991 GCF_008692635.1 Crocuta crocuta | reverse complement strand
GAGGCTCTGTCCAGGTGCTGCAAGCAGCCGTCAGTGGTAGGATTCCAGATAAAATACAGGGCATCCAGTTCAGCTTGAATGTTAAAAAAGAAACGTACAATTGTTTTAGGATAAGTATGTCTCAAATATCGCATGGGACATACTTGAATTAAAAAGTGATTCATTTTCTGAAATTCACATTGGACTGGGTGTCCCATATCTTTGTTAAATCTGACAACTCTATAGAGGGGGAGAATATGAGAGGTAGGGGGGCTTCAAAATACTCCTCTTACCCTGGCCATGGATTACCTGCCCCTGACCTCAGTCTCCACCACAGATTAGATAATGTAGGTGGAAATTGTTTCCAGAAAGCTTCTGGGAAAATGCTCCTGTGCTTCCTGGGTCTACTCTAACTGCCTCTGATCACCACATCTACATGATTACAGGTATAAGCTTGGTTTGTGAAGTCCTCCTATGTGGCTCAAGTGGTGTATTTCAACGGGGAGGCAGCAATGACAGCTTAGCTGGCTGTATTCTAAAGTTGGGGAGACTGATCTAGGTGGGCATCCACTCAGCCTCCCAAGTCAAGGGGCAATGTGGGGCACTGAACCAGGGAGGCAGCCCCATGGGCTTTGGAAGCACCACAAAAAGAGACATTTCTTTCCCCTTCCCTCCCAATCCTTCTTCCCTCATTCATTCATTCATTCATTCATCCATTAATAGGTTGTTGTTTTTTGCTTGTCCCCTCCCATGAGACTCTGAATAGTGTGCCAAAAGTTTAAGGCTCTGTTTTTCACATTAACATCTGAAACCTCATGTAGCCCATGAGGTAAAAGAACCCTTCAGATCAGGCTTTCCAAACCATTCCTTTGGCAGGGTGGAGAATGGAGTGGGGCAGCGGCCTTCTTTCTCTGATGTGAACCCAACAATCTTATATATTGGGCCAGGCTTTAGGAAATTAAAAATAAAAAAGCATAAAATCTAACATTTGTATAGTGCTTCAAAGCTTATA
>NW_027531463.1:381-798 GCF_008692635.1 Crocuta crocuta | reverse complement strand
ATAAATGTCTACACACCAAATATGGGAGCACCTAAATACATAAAATCATGCTGGGAGAACTGGACAGCAACATGAAGAAGAATGAAACTACATAATTTTCTCACACCATACACAAAAATAAACTCAAAATGGATAAAGGACCTGAACGTGAGACAGGAAACCATCGAAACTCTACAGGAGAAAGCAGGAAACAACCTCCTTGACGTCCACCGCACAAATTTCTTACTTGACACATCACCAAAAGCAAAAGAATCAAGAGCAAAAATAAACTATTGGGACCTCATCAAGATGAAAAGCTTCTGCATGGCAAAGGAAACAATCCACAAAACTAATAGGCAACCAATGGAATGGGAAAAGATATTTGCCAATGACATATCAGATAAAGGATTAATATCCAAAATCTATAAGGAACTCACC
>NW_027531463.1:0-260 GCF_008692635.1 Crocuta crocuta | reverse complement strand
TCCCTCCTCATCAGGGAAATACAAATCAAAACCACACTGAGATAGCACCTCACGCCAGTCAGAGTGGCTAAAATGAGCAAATCAGAGGACTCTAGATGCTGGCGAGGATGTGGAGAAACGGGCACCCTCCTACACTGTTGGTGGGAATGTTAACTGGTGCAGCCCCTCTGGAATCAGTGTGGAGGTTCCTCAAAAAATTAGCACTAGAACTTCCTTATGATGCAGCAATAGCACTGCTAGGAATTTACCCAAGGGATATA
>NW_027531462.1:0-500 GCF_008692635.1 Crocuta crocuta | reverse complement strand
AATACATGAAAATATGCTACATCATGACAAAGTGGGGTTTCTCACAAATGCAAGATTGGTTTATTATTTGAAAATCAATGTAATTTACCCAAGTTAATAAACTAAAAAATAAACACCGTACANTAAAAATTAAACACCATACAATCATTGCGATAGGTGGAGAACAAGCATCTAACAAATCTAACATCCATTTCTGATTACAAATTAAAAAAAAATACCCTCAACAAAGTAGATATGGAAGGAGCCTTCTTCAACTTGATAAAAGACTTCTACCAAAAAAACCTATCATCATATTTAATGGTGAAAGACAAGTGCTTTCTCTCCAAGATCAGAATAAAGGTAAGGGATGTCTTCTCTCATTACTTCTGTTTGACATTGCACTGAAGGTTCTAGCCAGTCCATAGGACCAAGAAAAAGAAAGAAAATGTATTCAAAATATAAAGGAAGACGCAAAGCTGTATTTGCAGATAAAATGATTGCTTATGTGGAAAACCTGATGG
>NW_027531461.1:0-535 GCF_008692635.1 Crocuta crocuta | reverse complement strand
TAAATCTCTCCTGTTCCCCCTTTTTTATTTTTTCAATATACTCACATAAAGTACGATTAGCTTTTCAATTATAGCTTATCCTTGACTATTACAAGGGATGCCAAAAGTATGAATTGCATGATATTGGGATAAAAAATGAGCTAATTTTGCAGATTGGTAGGCGGGTGCATTATCAGTTTTCAATTCAATTGGGATCCCCATAACTGCAAAAAAAGATAATAAATGAGTAATAACAGCGTCAGCCTTTTCAGNTTTTCAGAATGTAATGCAATAGCCCATTGGAAATGTGTGCATGTATCTATAGTATGATGGACGCATTTTTGTTGTCCAAAGGATTAAATAAAAATTACATCCATTTGCTATACCTGATTTGCTTGCAATCCTCTTATGTTGACACCTGGTGGGGTAAATGGTAAGGTAAAAGGTGCACAAATGGAACAAGTGCGAACAATAAGATTTTTTTTAATCCTTTAGAGTTAGTATTTTGCAAACGATGCTCTTGTTTTGCTGCTTCTATAGGATAAAGCAATGCATC
>NW_027531460.1:0-545 GCF_008692635.1 Crocuta crocuta | reverse complement strand
CTCTGATATTGGCCATGACTATTTTTGAGGATATATCTCGGTGCACCCATGCATAACAGTTGGAAGATGTATTATATAGAATTTCTGAATCGTTGGGTATGTGTATGTTCAATCATTCAATTCAAGCCAAACCATTTCCACCTATTTGCACTTCCAGCAGCAGTGTAATAGAGTTCTGTGTCTTTCCATCCACCCCAACACTTGGCATTGTCAGACTTTAACATGTTTGTCTATCTGGTGATACCTCCTTGCNAGTTTCAATTTGCATTTCTTTAATGGAGTTGAGAAACTTTTCATTATTTCCTGGTCATTTTGATTTCTTCTTTTAGGAAGTACTTGTCCAAGTCTTTTCATTATTCTTCTATTGAGTTATCCATACTCTTCTAATTGTAAGAGTTCTTTAGTATTCTTATTACTAATACTTTTCCAGTTTTATGTGTTTAAGTATGTTTTCCAGTCCTGTTGCTTGTCTTTTCAGTCTCTGTAACGTGTCTCTTGATAAGCCAAATGTCTTGATTTGATTGTGGTTGGGTTTTATCAAGTCT
>NW_027531459.1:961-1173 GCF_008692635.1 Crocuta crocuta | reverse complement strand
CGGGGTCTTTTGTGGTTCCATACAAATTTTATGATTGTTTGTTCTTACTTTGAGAAGAATGTTGGTGCAATTTTGATTGGGATTGCATTGAATGTGTAGATTGCTTTGGGTAGTAATGACATTTTAACTATATTTATTATTCCAATCCATGAGCTTGGAATGATTTTCCATTTCTTTGTGTCTTCTTCAATTTCCTTCATAAGTTTTCTATA
>NW_027531459.1:0-350 GCF_008692635.1 Crocuta crocuta | reverse complement strand
ATCACATTGATTGTTTTGCGAATGTTGAACCAGCCCTGTAACCCAGGAATGAATCCCACTTGATCTTGGTGGATGATTCTTTTGATATGCTGCTGGATTCGATTTGCAAGTATCTTGTTGAGGATTTTTGCATCCGTATCCATCAAGGATATTGGCCTGTAGTTCTCTTTTTTTGCGGGATCTCTGTCTGACTTGGGAATCAGAGTGATGCTGGCTTCATAAAATGAGTCTGGAAGCTTTCCTTCAATTTCCATTTTTTGGAATAGATTGAGAGAATTGGTATTAATTCCGTTTTAAATGGCTAATAGAACTCCCCTGGGAAGCCATCAGGTCCAGGGCTTCTGTTTGTT
>NW_027531458.1:0-514 GCF_008692635.1 Crocuta crocuta | reverse complement strand
AAATCTATAAAGAACTCACCAAACTCCACACCCAAAAAACAAATATTCCAGTGAAGGAATGGGCAGAAAACATGAACAGACACTTCTCCAAAGAGGGCATCCAGATGGCCAGCAGACACATGAAATGATGTTCAGTGTCCCTCATCATCAAGGAAATGCNCAGATCAAAACCACACTGCGATACCACCTTCCGCTGGCCAGAGTGGCTAAAATGAAAAAACCGGGAGACTACAGATGCTGGCGAGGATGTGGAGAAACGGGCACCCTCCTACACTGTTGGTGGGAATGTAAACTGGTGCAGCTCCTCTGGAAAACAGTGTGGAGGTTCTCCAAAAAAAATTAACAATAGAACTCCCCTATAATCCAGCAGTAGCACTGCTAAGAATTTACCCTAGGGATACAGGAGTGCTGATGCGTAGGGGTAAATATATCCCAATGTTCATAGTAGCACTTTCAAAAATATCTAAACCATGGGAAGAGCCTAAGTGTCCATCAACTGACAAATGGATCAAGA
>NW_027531457.1:0-556 GCF_008692635.1 Crocuta crocuta | reverse complement strand
AGAGACAAAATTATTCTTGGATACTGTAAAACCCATTAGAGATAAAGGGGAATAAGATGTTTTAGAAGTCACATGACTTTTTATTTGGTGACAGTTGTCACCCCTACGAACTCCTAAGAGGGGCGCCTTGGGGGCTCAATCAGTTAAGCGTCCAACTTTGGCTCAGGTCATGATCTCACCGTTAGTGGCTTCCACACTTGAACTGGGCTCTGTGCTNAGCTCAGAGCCTGGAGGCCGCTTCAGATTTTGTATCTCCCTGTCTCTCTGACCCTCCCCTGCTCACGCTGTCTCTCACTCTCTCTCCCTCTCTCAGAAATACATAAAACATTAAAAAAGAACTCAATTTCAAAAAAAAGAACTAAGAATTTTACTAAATAGAGATAATTACATTTGAGAAATATAATAGGGAACGTAGAGTGAAAATTTTGAGAAATGGCTCTATATTCTGCATGTGTTCCAGATAAAATCATAAACAAATGTGTAATTTTTAAATACAACAGTGTTAGAAATAGAGTTGAATACCGTTTATTGCAATGCTTGAAAAAATTCATCAAAT
>NW_027531456.1:173076-186056 GCF_008692635.1 Crocuta crocuta | reverse complement strand
AATATGTGGGTTTAGAGTCATTGTGTCCTTTGTGGGATTCATGCTGTGGTGGCGTCTCTGGTATCTTTGTTCCTTGCAATATTTCTTTCACAGCATCCCCCTCAGGATTACTTGTAGAGCTGGCTTAGTGGTGACAAATTCTTTCAATTCTGTTTATTTGGAAAGGTTTGTATCTGTCATTCCATTTTGAATGACAGGCTTGCTGGATAGAGGATTCTTGGATACATATTTTTTTCTGTTTATCATATTGAAGATCACCTGCCTTTCCTTTCTGGCCTGCCAAGTTTCAGTAGCTAGGTCTGTCAGCACTCTGATAGGTTGCCTTTTGTATGTTAGGGCCCTTTTCTCCCTAGCTGCTTTCAATATTCTCTCTTTGCCCTTATATTTTGCCATTTTTACTATGATATGTCGTGCCGAGGATCGATTCAAATTACGTATGAGGGGAGTCTCTGAGCCTCCTGTATTTCAGCGTTTACTTCCTTCCCCAGGTTGGGGAAGTTCTCTGCTATAATTTGTTCCAGGACTCATTCATCACCTTTCCCTCTCTCTTCCGCTTCTGGGATTCCTATGATATGGATATTGTTGCCTTTGACAGTATTGCTGAGCTCTCAAACTCTTCTTTCATGTTCCTGGGTTAGTTTGTCNAGGGAGCAGAGCCACACAGACGCACAGACAAATCCAACTAACATGGAAACCAAGAGGGAAAACGAATAAGTTAAGAGAAAAGACGGAGGAGAGCATAATATACATAATAATAGAGAGCATAAAATACATAAAATGTCAAAAAGAAGAAAAGAAAAGGAAAAAAGAAAACCGATGGACAAAGAATGGTTTAAAGCATATAACTGGATTTCCCAGCTATAGTTAAATAGCTGGTGTATGCAGTGCTGGTTGAAGAGCATAGAGAAAGAGAGAGAAGACAGGGCGGGGATGAGGCAAATTTGGAGATAGAATGAACAGACAGAAAGGATAAGAAGTCTTTCTCAAAGAGCTAAAGGGTAGAATATGGTTGGATAGGTGACAGAAGGATGCTGGTGTTATCCAGAGAAACTACATAGTCTAATTACTCCTGAGAGAAAGAGATGAAAATATTGGTAGGTGTAGAACTTACATGTACAGAATGGACTAGATGTGACTGTTTAAGCAAGCTGGTGATCAGAATTAATCAGGTCATTGTTCTGGGAAAAAGAGAAATAGAAAAAGAAAAAAGAAAAAAAAAAGGGTGGAGGGCAGGTCTCTAGCAGGGATGGGTGCGGTGTGATCCAATGCTTCAGGGGGATGTTCTGCCTTAGTGCTTGTGGGGAGGATAGTGGAGGTGCTCCAGTCCCTTCTTGAACCAAGCCCTGCACCTCGCTTTTTTCTGTGTGTAAACTCCCTATGCCGGGTGGGTTGCGCTCTTTAACCCAGGCCAGGCCTAGTTTCCATGTCCTGGTCTGCGTGCCCGACTGAAATTGCCATAGACAAAACCTCGCAGCCGATCCCTTCAGAGCAATTCCAAGCCTCTTGTCTAGCCCTGGGGGTGGAGTCAGAAGCTGGTGCTCCCATCCCTCCAGGTGGGGTTGGTGAGCGTGGGCGGGGGCTTGTCTGCAGGGCGCATCCGGCCCTCTGGAGAGAGGGAAACCCTGTCCCTCTGTGTCTCGTTACCGAAAACACGAACTCGCAGTCAAATCTCCCAGTTTTAAGCCCTTCGCCTTCCCTCTAGAGTTCCAGCCAGCTAGGAGCGCGGAGGTACGCGCGTGATTCCTCAGGAATCCAGCGGAGCCAGGAATACCAAGGAGCGGTGTGCGCGCAGCCCCTCCAGGACAAGTTGGTGCACTGGGACCTGGGGCGCAGAGATTTGGCGCATAGTGTCCTTCTGTGCCCCGAGCGGAGGTTTTTTTGTTTCCCAGCGACAGGACCGTATCTTGAGTAGTTTCGGTCTCTCTCTTTTTCCTCTTTCACTCCCCGCAGAGGGGGATCGCCCCCGTCCCTCCAGTCTCCGATCCCTGCCCGATTTTATCTTCCCCAGTTCGCACTCATGTTAGACTTCCGCAGGGGATTCTGCGTCCTTTCTCTCCCAATCTCTTGGTTTCTGTAAGGTTTCCTATGGCTTCAGATCTTTTCCGTGTGAGATATGGGGGCGAGTGCAGTGCACGGAGCTCCCTACTTCTCTGCCATCTTGCCCCTCCTCCTGATGTTGAGNGCAACATTGTAAGCACTATATTAATCTCAAAGGTATCAAACTATTGTGTCCAAAGCAGAGTGCTGTAGTTTAGCTCTCCAAGAGCTAAAGCTATTCACTTTACCAGGAACTAGTTACCACTCTTAGGGGTTGGGATACAGAAGGAAGAGATTGGGGTTATCAGACCTCAGAGGCTCAGAGCAGGATTAATGCAGAGCTGGAATCTGGATTCTCGAGGAGAGGATACCAGGCAGCTGCTGCTGGTATCTCTTGAGGAACACAATAAGACTGGATCTCAGAGTGCCAAAACAAGGTGAAGATTGGAGGCAAAGCCTCCACCTTGGTGAAGGGTCATTACTTGAATGTTTTGCTTAAGGGACCAGAAAGCAAACAGGAAGGAATACTACCTCTTCTCCTCCCTCCAGCCTTGCATCCTTTCTCTAGCACCCTGTAGTCTCAGTACTTAACAAGGAACCAGAGGCAAACGACCCACAGGAAATGTGGTTTGCTGAATCACAACCACTGTACCACAAGGTATCATCACAAAGTAGAACATAGGTTAGTGTAAGAGACAATAATTTATAAAACCTGCAACTTAACAACGGACACAGAAGATCATAGTGAAAAGACCGGGCACTTTCCCTAACATTAACATATTTGTAACTAGGAGACTTATGGCAGAAAGAACAACTCTCTATTTGAGGTGGATAGTATCTTTTAAATTCCGTTTCTTGATGTTGAGAGGATATCCTTTATGATTTTTGGTTTAATGGATTCCTGCCTCTGATTCCACCACTCTATTCTTATTTATTATCCTGTTGCTTAAATGTCACTTGATTTGGTTTCAGCCTTTTCATCTGTATAGGCAAGGCTTAGTTTAAGTTCTCAGCACTTCTTGCCTTGACCTTTTTTCTTTCTGTTTAAAAAAAATTATGTATTTAAAACCAAGTTATTAACATACAGTGTACTATTGGTTTTAGAAGTAGAACCCAGTGATTCATCACTTATATATAAGACACAGGGCTATCCCAATAAGTGCCCTCCTTAATGTCAATCACTCATTTAGCCCATCCCCTAATCGATCTCCCCTCTGGAACCCTCAGTTTCTTCTCTTTATTTAAGACTTTCTTATGGTTTTTCTCCCTCTCTGTTTTTATCTTATTTTCCTTCCCTTCTCCTATGTTCATCTGTTGTGTTTCTTAAATTCCATATATGAATAGAATCATATGATATTTGTATTTCTGACTGACTTATTTCACTTAGCATAATATATTTTAATTTTATCCACATTGTTACAAATGAAAAGATTTCATTCATTTTAATTGCTGAGTAGTATTCCACTGAATGAATATATATATATATATATACCACCTCTTCTTTACCCATTTATCAGTCAATGGATATCTGGGCTCTTTGCACAATTTTGCTATTGTTGATAGTGCTGCTATAAGCATTGGGGTGCATCTGTCCCTTTGAATCAAAATTTTTGTATCCTTTGGATAAATACCTCGTAGTGCAACTGCTGGGTCATAGGGCAGTTCTATTTTTAATTTTTTGAAAGACCCCCATACTGTTTTCCAGTGTGGCTGCACCAGTTTGCATTCCCACCAAAATGCAAAAGGGTTCCCTTTCTCTGCATTGTCACCATCATCTGTTTACTGAACTGTTAATTTTAGCCATTCTGACAGATGTGAGGTGGTATCTCATTGTGGTTTTGATTTGTATTTCTCTGATGATGAATGATGTTGAGCATCTTTTCATGTGTCTGTTAGTCATTCTGATGTCTTCTTTGGAAAAGTATCTATTCATGTCTTCTGTCCATTCCTTCATTGGATTATTTGGGGTTTTTTTTTGTTTTTTGTTTTTTTGTTTGTTTGTTTTTGGGTTTGATAAGTTCTTTATAGACTTTGGATACTAATCCTTTATTCGATATGTTATTTGCAAATACTTTCTCCAATTCCATTATTTTTATTTTAGTTTTTTTGATTGTTTCCTTAACTATGCAGAAGTTTTTATCTTGATGAAGTCCTAATAGTTCATTTTTTATTTTATTTCCCTTGCCTCTGGAGACATGTCTAGTAAGAAGTTGCTGTGGCCAAAGTCAAAGAGGTTGCTGCTTGTTTTCTCCAGGAGAATTTTGATGGGTTTCTGTCTCATATTTAGGTCATTCATCCATTTTGAATTTATTTTTGTGTATGGTGTTAGAAAGTGGTCCACCTTCACTCTTCTGCATGCTGCTGTCCAGTTTTACCAGCACCATTTGCTAAAGAGACTGTCTTTTTTTCCACTGGATATTCTTTCCTGCTTGGTCGAAGATTAGTTGGCTATAAGTTTGTGGGCTCATTTCTGGGTTCTCTATTCTGCTCCATTGACCTATGTGTCTGTTTTTGTGCCAATACCATACTGTTTTGATGACTAGAGCGTTGTAACAAAGCTCAAAGTCCGGAATTGTGATGCTTCCAGCTTTGGTTTTCTTTTTCAGCATTACTTTGGTTATTAAGGGTATTTTCTGGTTCCATACAAATTTTAAGAATGGTTTTTCTAGCTCTGTGAAGAATTCTCGTGTTATTTTGATTGGAATTGCATTGAATGCGTAGCTTGCTTTGGGTAGTATCAACATTTTAACAATATTTATCCTTCCAATCCATAAGCATGGAATATTTTTCCATTTCTTTTGTCTTCTTTAATATCTTTCATAAGATTTCTATACTTTTCAGTGAACAGATCTTTTACCTCTTTGATTAGGTTTGTTTCTAGGTATCTTATGTTTTTTGGTGCAATTGTAAAAGAGATCGATTACTTGATTTCTCTTTCTACTACTTCATTACTGGTGTATTGAAATGCAACCGATTTTCATATCCTGCAACTTTGCTGAATTCCAGTATCATTTCTAGCAGTTTTTTTGGTGAAGTCTTTCAGATATTCCATGTAGAGTATCATGTCAACTGTGAAGAGTGAAAGTTTGACCACTTCTTTGCAAATTTGTATGCATTTTATTTCTTTTTGTTGTTTGATTGCTGAGGTTAGGACTTCCAGTACTATGTTGAACATCAGTGATGAGAGTGGACATCCCTGTCGCATTCCTGACCTTAGGGGGAAAACTCTCAGCTTTATATGGCTTTTATGAGGTTGACATATGTTCTCTCTATCTCTAGTTTCTTAATAGTTTTTATCGAGAAAGGATGCTGTATTTTGTCTAGTGCTTTTTCTGTATCTTTTTTTTTTAATGTGCTGTATCACATTGATTAATTTGTGAAAATGAACCACCTAGGCAGCCCAGGAATAAATCCCACTTGATCATGGTGAAAAATTCTTTTAGTGTACTGTTAATTTGATTTCCTAGTATCTTGTTAAAAATTTTTGCATCTGGGTTCATCAAGAGTATTGGCCTGTAATTCTCCTTTTTAGTGGGTTTTTCTATGGTTTTGGAATCAAGGTAATGTTCTCTTCCTAGAATAAGTTTTGAAACTTTCCTTCCAATTCTATAATTTAGAACAGTTTGAGAAGAATAAGTATTAACTCTTCTTTAAACATCAGGTAGAATTCCCCTAGGAAGTCATCTAGCCCAGGACTTTTGTCTATTGGGAGATTCCTGATTACTGATTTACTTTCTTTGCTGGTTTTTGATCTGTTTAAATTTTCTATTTCTTCCTATTTGAGTTTTGGTAGTTTGTGAGTTTCTAGGCATTTGTCCATTTCTTCCAGATTGCCCAGTTTGTTGGTATATAATTTTTTGTAGTATTATCTTATAATTATTTGAATTTCTGTGGTGTCTGTTGTGATATTTTCTCTTTCATTTGAGACTTTATCTATCTGTCTGTTCTTTTTTCTTTTTAATAAGTCATGTTTGTGGTTTATGAATTTTGTTTATTCTTTCAGAAAATCAGCTTTTAGGNAATTATTAATGCAATACAATAATACAATAACTGTATTATTATCAATGAGTTTCTTTATGTTTGTTATTTAATTGATTTACATATTTGGGTTACCAAGTAGGGGCCATAAATATTTACAGTAGTTAGATCTTGATAGATAGACCCCTTAATTATGATATAATGCTCTTCTTCATCCTTTTTTACAGTCTTTGTTTTAAAGTCTAACTTATCTGATATAAGTATTTAGCCATACATACATACTTTCACTTTGTCTCCATTAACATGATAGATGGTTCTCCATCACCTCACTTTCTTTTTTCCTTTTCTTAAATCTTTTAAAAACATTTACTCATTTTTGAGACACAAAGAGAGACAGAGCATGATCAGGGGAGGTACAGACAGAGAAGGAGACACAGAATCCGAAACAGGCTCCAGGCTGTTAGCTGTCAGCACAGAGCCCGATGTAGGGCTCGAACCCACAAACCGTGAGATCATGACCTGAGCCAAAGTCAGACGCTTTACCAACTGAGCCACTCAGGCGTCCCACCATCACTTCACTTTCAATATGCAGGTGTTTTTAGGCTTAAAATGAGTCTCCTGTAGGCAGCATATAGATGGATCTCGTATTTTATCCATTCTTATTCTCCTTGTCTTTTGATTGGAGCTTTTAATCCATTTATATTTAGAGTGATTATTGAAAGATATGAATTTAGTGTCATTCTTTGTTTTAATTTATTTTTTTTACAAATACTTTGTTGTCAAATTGGTTTCCATATACCACCCAGTGCTCATCCCCACAAGTGCCCTCCTCCATGCCCATCTCCCCTCTCCCCCGCCACATCCATCAGTCCTCAGTTTGTTCTCAGCATTCAAGAGACTCTCAGGGTTTGCCTCTCCACTTTCCCCCACCATTTCCACCCTTCTTCTTCCCCATGGTCCTCCGTTACNTTTGACTCCCCAGGGCCTATCCTTTCAGAGAGTGTTTTTTGAATGTATCTCTTCGTCTCTTTGGTTGGGACCTTGGTTATTTTATTTTCCTATTCGTAGTGATATTTGGGACTCTCCACCTTGTATACTCTTGCTTGTTTCTTGAGGTAACCCTGGAAAAGAAAGCAGACAGACAAACACACAGGGAGCAGGGGCACACAAACGCACAGAGTAATTCAACAAACATGCAAACCGAGAGGGAAAATGAAAAAATTAAGAGAAAAGACAGAGGGGTGAAGGCAAATAATATAGAGTATAAAATACATAAAAGAGTCAAAAAGGAGAAAAGAAAAGGAAAAAAGAAGAAAACCGATGGACAAAGAACGGTTTAACGCATATAACCGGATTTCCCAGCTACGGTTAACTAGCTGTGTGTATGCAGTGCTGGTTGAAGATCATAAATTAAGAGAGAGAAGACAGGGTGGGGATGAGGCAAAATTGGAAATAGAATGAACAGGCAGAAGGGATAAGAAGGTTTTTTCAAAGATCTAAAGGGTAGAATATGGTTGGATAGGTGAGAGAAGGACGCTGGTATTATCCAGAGAGACTATAGAATCTAATTAAGGAGTAATAATTCCTCCTGAGAGAAAGAGATGAAAATGTCAATTGGTGTAGAGTTTACATCTACAGAATGGACTCGTTGTGATTGTTAAAGCAAGCTGGTGACCAGAGTTAATCTGGTCAGTGTTCTGGGGAAAAAAGAAAAGATAAAGAAAAAAAAAAATAAAATAAAAGGGAGGAGGGCAACTCTCAGGCAGGGATGGGCGTGATGTGATCCAATGTGTCAGGCAGGAGCTCTGCCTTGGCGGTTGTGGGGAGGAGAGTGACGGTGCTCCCATCCCTTCTGGAACCAAGGGCTGCACCTTGCTTTTGGGCGTGTAAACTCCCCGTGCCGCGGGCGCAGCCACAGTTGGTTGCACTCTTCCACCCTGGCCAGTCCCAGTGTCCAAATCCCAGTCCGAGTGCCCCGCTGAAATTGCCTTAGACACAACGTCCCAGGCAATGCCCTCGGGGCAATTCCAGACCTCCCGCCTCGCTCTGGGGGTGGTGTCAGAATCGCTGCTTCCTTCCCTTGGTCGGGCTGGCGAGCATGGGTGGGGGCTTGCCTGCAGGGTGCGCTGAGCCCACTGGAGTGAGGAGAACCAGGTCCCTCTATGCTTGACACCTGAAACACGAACTCACAGGAAAATTTCCCAGTTTTTAGCTCTTTGCCTTCCCTCTAGAGTTCCAGCCAGCCAGGAGCGCGGACACCTGGTGTCCGCGTGCGGCTCCTCCAGGGGCCCAAACCAGCTGGAAGGACAATGGCGGCAGGCACACTGCTGCTCTAGAAGTGCAGTCAGCCAGGAGCCAGCACAAAGAAGCAGTCTGTGCGCTCAGCCCCTCCGGGACCAGTTGGCACAAGGGGACCTGGCGTGCAGGTATTTGGCGTGCAGTGTGTTTCTATGTCCCGAGCAGAGGTTTTTCCCCCCCGAGCGGAGTTTTTTCTGTTTCGGACTCTTTTTCCCCTCTCACTCCCCGCAGAGGGGGATCGCCTCTGACCTGGAGTCTCCGATCCAGGCCCGATTTTCTCTTCCCCAGTTCGCACTCAGGTTAGAAGGCTCTCTCAGTGGATTCTGCGTCCTTTTTCTCCCTATCTCTCAGGTTTTGTAAGGTTTCCAATGGCTTCAGATCTTTTCCGTGTGAGGTATGGGCGTGACTGCAAGTACGGAGCTCCTTACTTCTCCGCCATCTTGCCTCTCCCCCTAGTGTCATTCTTTATTTATAGAGTTGGTGTTTCTGGTGATGTTCTCTGGTAATTTGTACTCTTATTTGTTTTGGTATTCTTTTTTTCTCTCCACTCAGATGCTCTCTCTTAAAATTTCTTGCAAGGCTGGTATAGTGGTCATGAACTCCTTTAGTTTTAGTTTGTCTGGGCAAGTCTTTACCTCTCTTTTTATTCTGGATTACAACCTTGCTGGATAAAGGATTCTTGGCTGCATTTTTTTTTTCAGTTCAGCACATTGATTATTTCCTACCAGTCCCTATTGTTCTACCAAGTTTCTGTACACAAATCTACCCTTGTAGGTTAAGGACCTTTTGTCCCTAGCTGCTTTCAGAATTCTCTTTTTATCTTTGTATTTTGCATGTTTTACTATGATATGTCCTGGTGTTAAACATTTTTGTTGATTTTCTTGAAAGTGTATGTATTTATATTTTAAGAGAGAGATGGGGTATGGTGAGAATCCCAAGGAGGCTCCACACTGTCAGTGCAGAGCCCAATATGGAGTTTGAACTCACAAACCAAGAGATCATGACCTGAGCCCAAATCATGACTGATATTCTTATTTGACTGAGCCACCCAGGCGCTCGTGTTTTGTTGATTTTGAAGGGAGTTCTTTGTGCTTCTGTTTTGTTGATTTTGAAGTGTGTTCCTTGTGCTTCTTGGACTTGGATGACTGTTTCCTTCCCCACATTAAGGAAGTTCTCAGCTATAATTTTTTTTCTTTTTTTAAAATGTTTAATGTTTTATTTATTTTTAAGAGCGAAATAGAGACAACATGAGCAGGGCAGGGTCAGAGAGAGAGGGAGTCACAGAATCTGAAACAGGCTCCAGGCTCTGAGCTAGCTGTCAGCACAGAGCCTGATGTGGGGCTTGAACTCATGAACCGTGAGATCATGTTCTGAGCTGAAGTCAGATGCTTAACCGACTGAGCCACCCAGGTGTTCCCATAATTTTTTTCTCTTCCTCTCCTGGGTTCTTCATTTCATGGAATAACTTAGTTCTCTACGTCTTCCCTCATGATCTATAATTTTCCATCTCCCTTTTTTCAGTTTCATTATTTTCTATTAGCTTACCTTCTATTTCACCTATTCTCTCCTCTGCTTCTTCCATCCCCACTGTCATTATATCCAGATTATTTTGCATCTCAGTCGTAGAACTTTTTAATTCATTCTGCGTAGTTCTTAGGTCTTTGATCTCTGCAGCGAGGGTTTCTCTGGTATCTTCTATGCTTTTTTCAATCCCCCAGTAGTCTTGTGACTGTTGTTCTAAATTGTTGTCCAGAGATATTGCTTATATCTGTTTTAAGCAAGTCCCTGAACTGTGGTTTCTTCTTGACCTTTCTCTTTTGGGGACAATTCCTCCATCCTGTCATTTTGGCTAAGTTTCTGTCTTTTACATGTTTTAAAAGCTTATTATATTTCATGCACCTGACAGTACTACTATATTAAAAAAGGGTCATAGAGTGTCCAGGGACTGGTACTGCAGAAAGTTTCTGGTGTATGCTGTGTGCACTCTGCTGTTGTGTTTTGGCTGCTCTTTCTCACTGATCAGTCCTTTGCAGAGCTCCTCCTAGCTTGCAGTGGTGCAGTGTTTGGACCTATAATTATGTGTTCTTTGATTATTTTTGTTGAAGTAACCCTGGGATAAAAAATAAAAGTGGGGGGAGCATGATCCCAAAAAGAGAGAAATGAAAGGGAACAGAAATAACAAACAGAATCAAGAAAAGTATATGGCTTATTCCAAAGAAAAAGAAAGGGGGAAAAAAGAAAAGAATTTAAAAAAACCTGATCCAAAAAATAAAATAGAGGGGGGGAAAACCAATAAGAAACTCTGAGCCTGATTCTAAAAGAAAAAAAAAAAGAGAATAACAAGGAAATAAACAAAGAATTATTTTTTGGTGCATGGGGTCTGCTGGCTGTGCTGGTATGGAGGAGAGGCTGGCTGCATTGTCTCAGATTTAGTCTTGCAGTTGCCAAGCAAGGAGGTGCAGGGTTTGGTGTAAGTGGGCCTTACTTCCACTGGGGGTCACTGCTTTGCTTTCTGAGGTCCCACAGTATTGGTGTTGTAGGAAAATGATGCCACCCCAAATCTCATCCCCGGATCAGGGATCTCACCCCTGTTGTTCAGGCAGCCTTCACAGAATAATGCCCTGTGCAACAACTCTGTTGCATTTTTCTTTGGAGCACTGCTGTGATTCAAAACCCAAAGTTTGAAAGTACCTGGCACAGAATGGATCTGCTGCTCTCGTCGCAGAGGAGAACCTCTCCATCCTGCAGACAAAAGGACTTTGGCTGACACCTTCAAGGTCTTTTGTCCTTGAGGAAGCAATAAGTCCTCTTCCAGAAATTCTCCAGGAAGGAGACTATTCTCTCCCAGTGCACTCTGGAAATTGCTGCACTGTGCTATATACTCTGGGTCCAGCTGTTTCCTCCCCAGGAACATGTGCCACAGCTCTGCTCTGGAGAAAGTTACACACTACTGATACCTCAGAGTTTGAGCTCCAAAAATTGTTTGCAAAATAGAACTGTGACACTCAGTCCTTCTCGCTCCCCCGTCCCTGGTCCAGAGAGGTTTTTCTCTTGTGCTCACTTACTGCTGCATTTTCTCAACCTCTCTCTCTTTTTCTCCCTTTCATCTCTCCACCAAAAGGGTTCCTTTGCCTCCATGGCACTGCCATTTTTCTCTCCACCAAATCACATCCATACATCTCACGCCCACCTAGCTGTCTCCCCCCTCGCTGTGGAGCTCATTCTGCACTTTGCATATAGATTTCCTGGCTATTCCAAATAATCCGACCTCAATACAGCTGTGTTTGAGGGGCAAGGAAAACCCAGGATCTCCCTACTTTCCACCATCTTAACTCTAACTCACCACCTTGACTCTTAAAATAAGCTCGAACTGGAATTCCTACTTCCAGTTTTGTTCCTCACAGACATCCTCCACAATGTCATCAACATTACCTTTCTGAAAAACAAATCTAGCATGATGCTCCCCTACTTTTTCTTAAGTTTATTTATTTACTTACATACTCATTTAGAGAACAGGGAAATCAATGTGGGGCTAATATCTCAGGAACCATGAGGTCATGACCTGAGCTGAAATCAAGAATCAGAAGCTTAACTAATTGAGCCAACCAGGCCTCTCCTCTACTTTTGAGAAAGTCACAAGTAGGGCTCCTGGATGGCTCAGTTGTTTAGGCCCAATTCTTGGTTTTGGCTCAGGTCATGCTGTCAGAGTTTGTGGGTTTGAGCACTACTTCCAGCTCTGCACTGACAGTTCTGAGACTCATTTGTGTTCTGTTTCCTTATCTCTTTGTCCCTCCCCACTCTCTCTCTCCGCAATCATTCAATCAATCAATCAATATAAAAAATATAAAAGTCACAAACGTCATCATCATCAACAACAACAACAAAAACAACTCCAATATCTTCCAACTTTCTGAAGAGTAAATTATAAAGTCCTTCTCTCTTTCTCTGAGTAAACTTCCAGTATCCTGTTAGACCTAGCACTACTAACCTAATTATATGAAGTTCTCCTTGACTCATCAGATAAAGTTATTTATTTTCCAAAATTTCCTCATCTCTTTGCAGTTACTTATATTAGCATTCATCCCTTTTTTAAAATTATTTTTTATTCTTTTATATATTTCTGAGAGAGAGAGAGAGAGAGCAGGGAAGGGTCAGAGAGACAGTGAGACAGAATCTGAAGACAGGCCCTACGCTCTGAGCTGGCTGTCAGCCCAGAGCCCGACGCGGGGCTCAAACCCATGAACCGTGAGATCATGACCTGAGCTGAAGTTGGATGCTTAACCGACTGAGCCACTCAGGTGCCCCAGCATTCATCCCTTTTGATTGTACTTATTTTTTTTACATATCTGCCTTCCACACTAGACCTATGAGTTCTACAAAGGGTGAGGACCTTGTTTTAATTATCTTTGTATTTATAGCACCTGGCATAATGCCTAGAACATTATAGAAACTTAAAAAACATTTGTTACATGAGTGAATAAAAGAATTCATATGTACAAGGGGACAATATCTTGGAGTAAGTTGTAATCTCCCCTAACTTTTCTTTTCCATTCAAGGAAACATATTGTAAGGCAAGTGAATGAGAATAACTATGAACTGTCTCAATAAATAAGTCACTTACAGACTTTCCTTTTAAAAATATTATTGAAAACATTTGTAGCATACCT
>NW_027531456.1:169867-173008 GCF_008692635.1 Crocuta crocuta | reverse complement strand
AACCTTCTGGCTGAAAATGGCTCTAAAAAATCCAAGAAGTGCTCTTTCTCCTCGTTTCTCTGAAAATGTAGGTCTGGAGCTTTTCAGGTTTGGAATTTAAGCCTTACAAGTTCTTTTTAGTTTTTTTTTTTTAATTCTTTAATATTTTGCACATACACACACCCTGAAGCCTTTTATTATAAACTCATTTTTACTAATCTAGTTCATGTATCATTGCCCTTTCTCATAAATGTAGACCTCTGTGTCAGCACTAAAGTACACTGTAAAGATGTTTGTATTATTTTATTTCTTGTGATACTGCTTTTATGTGTAAACATCATATTTGCACTTCTAGGATTGTCACTATAGGTCACTCAGTACATCATGTAATTTTTCTTTTTTTATTAAACTTTTTTCTCTTCCATTATTTAAAAATTATAAGTGTGCACTCTCTATTTGACTCATTTGCAACCACCAGCTTGTTCTCTTTGAGTTGGTGCTTTTATTTTCTTTTTGATTTTGTTCATTTGTTCATTTGACTTTGTTCATTGTTTTGTTTCTTAAGTTCCGCATATGAGTGAAATGATATCGTATTTGCCTTTCTCTGACTGACGTATTATTATACCCTTTATATCTATTCACGTTGTTGCAAATGACAAGATCTCATTCTTTTTTATGGCTGAATAATATTTATGGTTGAGTAATAATAAATAGACACTACCTCTTCTTTATACCTTCATGTATTGATGGACACGGGCTGCTTCCACATCTTGAATATTGTAAATAATGCTGCAAAAACCACAGGGGTGAATATATCTTTTTGAATTAGTGTTTTCATTTTATTTGGAAAATTCCACCTAACAATGGTATTACTGGATCATATGGTAGATTTATTTTTAATTTTTTGAGGAACTTCCATACTGTTTTCCACAGTGGCTGCATCAATTTGTATTCCCACCAACAGTGTGTCAGAGCTTCTTTTTCTCCACAGCCTAGACAACCTTAGTATTTCTTACATTTTTTATTCTAGTCATTCTGATAGATGTAAGGTGATATCACATTATAATTGTGATTTGCATTTTCCTGATAATTAGTGATGTTGAGCATCTTGTCATGTCTGTTGGCCATTTGGATGTCTTTTTTTGGAAAAATATCTATTCAAGTCCTCTGCCCATTTTTAATCTCTTATCAGATATATTATTTGCAAATGACTTCTCCCATTCAGTAGGTTGCTTATTTGTTTTGTTGATCATTTCCTTTGTTATACAAAAGGTTTTTAATTTTGGTGTAAAACATAATTTTTCAAGGANTTCCATATACTTAGATGCTCCAGTGGCCCTTCTAACTTTAAATTCTGTGCTTTTGATTAAACTCCCACACTGGGCTAAAGGGGAAGAAATATTTCTTCTTCTGAAAGAAGAAACTGAGTGAACTAGAGATGGCATACAGAATGCAAATATTTGATTACTTTCAACTGTCCCTCTAGAAAATGAAAATGACAGTATATCGTTCCATAACTGCACCTCTCACAGTATCCATAGGGAATGTGGATNGCCCATCCCCCCCTCCCCCCACATCCATCAGTCCTCAGTTTTTGTCAGCAGAGCCTGAAATACTTTTTTTGATGTGGGAAGTGCCTCTTTTCTTAAAGAGAACCCTGTTTTTTGTATGCTAATGTATGTATGTAAGAGGATTTGACATATGCAAAACATTTGTGGATTTTTCTGGTGTTATACAGAAAGCGCTTAGAAAACTTGCCCTGGTTTTTATGGAAAAAAGTAAGAAACTCAAGAATCTTTATTGAGATAAACAACCTGTAAAAATAATAATACAGAGTAATTTTCTGAAAGGGAGGGACAGCACACATTGTTAAAATTATTGTTTTTATCTCCTGGAAGAAAGCTAGAAGATGTCACTGAGTTTAACTATTTGTACAATAAATCATTTCATTGTGCCCAAAATGTGGAGCTCTTAGGTTAAATGAAACTTCCTTCCAAAAGGAGCCATGCACAAACATGAAATTAGGAAGAGCTTTGTACTGACAAACCTGAAAAACATGGGACTAATATAAATACCATCTAATGACCTTGTGCTAGAACTCACATGCAAATTTAGGCCACAAGAAATAGTCAGGAACAGTGGGAAAACTATAGATTGCACCTGGCCCTTGATTATCAGAACTCCTCCAAAGGTCACTTAGAATCTGATAAGGGCATGGCATTTGTGTTACATGACTTTATTTGAGCGTGTGAGGTAACTTAATAGATTCATTGTACTGAGAAAATTAAGACTAATAACTTGAATTTCACTATCCTAAAGAATGTCCTATTTTTCCTAGTTTATTTTTGAAACAGTGCAGGCTGTATGTTGTCAGCAGCAATTACTGCAGCAATGAAAGCTACCCATGATGGAGTCAGTACCTTGGCATCAGTGAGGTGTGCACTTGTATATCAAAGTTGGTATTCACCTTTGACAGTTTTCAGGAGCCAGAGAGGTCTTTTCAGTTCTAAACAATTTGTAAATGCTCTGCCTTTGACAAAGCTGATCTTCTTAGCCCTGTCTTCATACCTATATATAAATCAATGCTTGTGGTGACAGTCTCATTTTGAAGACAGAAAAGAAGCATTTTTTTTTTAACCAACCAGTACATCTTTTGACTTTCCTAAACCTACATATGAAATTACTAGGTTTCTTGGTATAGAAGAACTGATAAAATAAGAGTGGCTTTTTTCCTCTAGCTGTGTAATGTAAAAGGTATATTGCTTGTTTAACACATTAATATCAGATATTGCCCATAGGAAGGAAAGCAGAAAGAAAGTTGAAATTAGGTATCTTCCAACTTTATAGTGCTTTACTAGGTTAGTATGAAGAGGTTATTAAGATGAAGGAGCTATCTTGGTATGCCACGGNAGAACAATAATTAAAGATTATATCTACTTTTTCTTATTTCAGCTTTCTTATTTTTCCGTTTCTCTCTTACCACTGTCTTTTCCTGCCACTCTTAGGTTTTCAGCTTTCCTAATGCCACCTCCAGCTGTGTTCACATGGGAATGGCTGGCTCATAAATTTAAATAACCTAGTGTTCAGTGGATAAGCAAGTAGATTCTCTCTCAAGTGGCCGCTGCCCCAAGCAATGATATTTTTATTGCTTATCCATAGATT
>NW_027531456.1:167986-169734 GCF_008692635.1 Crocuta crocuta | reverse complement strand
ACTTCTCTAGCCTGCAAATCTATCAGACTAGAAATCCCCAAAGACCTTGGTATTCTGTAAGATTCTTCTCATTTTTAGTCAAGCAGGACTGCATCTATCTTCTGGTAGATAAGTATTTTCAATTCCACTGTTGTCTGAAACAAGGTGGCATGTTTTTTAGAGAGACAGTGTAGTGTAAAGGAAGGGGTTTTGGCTTGGGAACGAGTGCTAACTCAGCTACTAACTACTAATGTGACTTTGGTAACCTTGGACTAGTC
Organism: Crocuta crocuta; assembly: GCF_008692635.1. Taxonomy (NCBI): domain Eukaryota; kingdom Metazoa; phylum Chordata; class Mammalia; order Carnivora; family Hyaenidae; genus Crocuta; species Crocuta crocuta. Next base: position 169,477 of record NW_027531456.1, on the reverse strand, counting down.
ACTTATTCTCTGTGGGTCTCAGTTTGCTTACATGAAAAGAAATATTCACATCGGTCTGTGTGGTTTTTAGATTGACATTCAATAAATACTTTACAAGGACAGCAATTTATCTTTTCCCTATGCAGATTGAATCTGAGCTGTGAAATTAAGTGCACGTCATACAGAGTATGTACTGGAGAACCACAATTAGGCATTCAAACAAGAAATAGGTTGTGTGAGTATGCAAAAGTGCACATATAAGTGTGTTATGATGCCTTTAAAATAATGTTTTTTTCATATTATATGAATAATACATACTCTGTTATGGTTATTTATTACTGGTTCACAAACTGACAAAACTGGTATCTTAAATGACAACATTTTATCATTTATTATCTTTTTATGAACAACTTGGCCTCGAATGAATGGTTCTTCTGTTCTATGTACTGGGGCTGCAGTCATCTCAGGGCTTGATTGGGTTAGGAATTCCAGGTTGGCCTTACTCACATGCCTTGGTGAGTACAGCTGGAAGGCAGTGCTCAGTTAGGACACTGGAAAACCTCAGCCTCTTCTCTCCATGTAATCTTGTTTTTCTCTCTCTCCATATGAACTCTCCACTTAGTTTCTCCATGAGGGTGGCTGGACTTCTTACACAGTGTCTCAGGAGTCCCAAAAACACAAAAGTGGAAGCTTCTGGGCCTTCTTAAGTCTTATCTTGTGTAGCTCACACAATGTCACTACCAGTTCTTTTTTTTTTTAATTTTTTTTAATGTTTTATTTATTTCTAGGAGAGAGAGAGAGACAGCGTGAGCAGGGGAGGGTCAGAGAGAGAGGGAGTCACAGACTCTGAAACAGGCTCCAGGCTCTGAGCTGGCAGTCAGCACAGAGCCCAACGCGGGGCTCGAACCCACGAACCGCGAGATCATGACCTAAGCGAAAGTCGGACGCTTAACCGACTAAGCCACCCAGGCGCCCCACCAGTTCATTTTTTGATTAAAGATAGTCACCAAGCCACCCAAGATTCACAGGCATAGTTCATTGGGGATTATCTCTGGAGATAAGCTACTCTCTGCTCTTTATTTTTTAAATTGGAAAATACATGAGATCGTAAATAAGAAAATAAGGTTAAAATTACCAGAAATATCTTAAGATTTACTATGAAAAAATAGTTACAAAATAATATGCACCCATAATACCATTTTGGGTTTAAACGTGTATGTGGGTGTGTATATGTGTGCATAGGAGGTAAAAAAAAATCTGCAAGAAAAAGCAACAAAAGATTTAAAATAGTTGTTTTTGTTTTGTGGATTTATGGATGATCATTATTTTATTTATCTCTATTTTCTAGCATTTCAATAATGCATGTGGAATACTTGTATAAAATATCACATCAATTTAAGTTCCACTACTCCGTGATTACTACTATTAATATTTGGTGGATTTCTTCCTACTCATTAAACATTCTTTGAAAACATGATTTTGCTTGTTTTATTGTATTTTCTTATATAGACA
>NW_027531456.1:166025-167931 GCF_008692635.1 Crocuta crocuta | reverse complement strand
TGATTGTCATTATTTTAAATAGTATGATGAACATTTTGGTAGATATTTGACTATATAATTTGCGATTTTCTTAAGATAAAGTAATAGAAGTGAAATTTCTCAGTGAAGATGTATGAATTTTCAAGTCTTTCAATAATTGTTGCCAAACTATTTTCCAGACAGTTATAAAAACTGTTTTACTTTCTTACTCTCTCTGGTAGAAGTTTTAGTTTGAATCAGGATGAATAGTTATATACTAATTAAAAAAAATATTATTTTTAACTTTTTATTTAAATTAATATTAGTTCCAGGCATACAATATAGTGGCTCATCATTTACATACAACATTCAGTACTCATCACAAGTGCCCTCCTTAATCTCCATCACCTATTTAACCCATCTACTACCCACCTCCAGTCTGGTAACCATCAGTTCGTTCTCTATAGTTAAGAGTCTGTTTCATTTTCCCTATGTTCATTTGTTTTATTTCTTAATTCCACATATGAGTGAAATCATATGGTATTTGTCTTTCTCTGACTGACTTGTTTCACTTAGTATAATACAGGATAATAAAATATATGTGATATACACACATATATGTACATATATCATAGCATTTTTTATTTTAACATAAATACATATGTAGGGGTGCCTGGGTGACTCAGTCAGTTAAGCATCTGACTCTTGATTTCTGCTCAGGTCATGATCTAATGGTTCGTGAGTTTGAGCCCTGCATTTGGCTCTGCACTGACAACGAGGATCCTGCTTGGGATTGTCTTTCTCCTTCTCTTTCTGCCCCTCCCCTGGTTACTCTCTCTCTCAAAAAAAATTTTTTAAAAATGTAAATACATGTGTATTCATTTGCCAGCCCTCTGTTTTATGGTCAAGGGCTTTTCTTTGGTTATGGTCATAACTTAACTTGATTTTGCTTTTGTTTAGTGGTATATTGATAAATTTTTAACAACCATGTAGCCCTGATTGCTGTGCTTGATAATTTTCTTGGTGTAAATATTCCCACCATGACCATTTTTAAGCTACTAACATGGCACTGAATGTAGAACAGAAAAGAAACGTATAGCAGCACACCATTATACTATATTTCCATTCTTCAGATAGAATAGCTCTAAATAAACTCAAGAGTATAGATAATTGTAAAATGTGGAATATTTAGGAAGGAAGGAGTCTTCAGTGTTTAATAAATTTGTTTTACTTAGTTTTAAGAAGTTTGTCTTAAAATAGGACTTTTTAAATTCTAAGTTTGTATCATTTAATTATTAATGGCAGTCTTAAACAATAGACTCACCAATTCCTGAACACTTGATAACTGGCCCTTGTGAGCCAGCACACACTGGCTCCAGCACATAACTGGTTTTGTCATTTTCTAAAACCACAACATAATGCATCCTCTATGATTTCCAGTTTTGGTTTCTTTGAAGTCAAGAAATCAACCTAAAAGTACTTGTTCTGAAATTTGAGTGTGGAATCCTTCTAGATGTTTATGACTCCTGCTCCCAACCAATCTTTCATGGTTGTTTTGTCCACATTTGACTTGACATATTCATTTTACTAACTTGTATTTATTGAGATGCACTTTAATGTTCATGGAAATAAATATTTTTTTTCTTTTTGCACTTATACTTTGCCATCACCATTTTACGTAATATACAAAGTACAGCCGGCATCAGCAAGCTTATTAATAATTACAAATGGCTCTTGGTAGACATATACTTCAATTGATAGGAGCAGAAGTGTCTAGGCATCCACAACCATGTGAGTCTCTTCGTTATGTGCATTCAACATGCCATGGGCACAGAGATGTATTAACCAAGTACTGTATTTTGTATTCTGTTTCTTTCAACTGAAGGACAGTTCTTTAGTAAAATGCCTCATAATGAGCTGGGTAACTCAGATTTCTGCCCTATTTCTT
>NW_027531456.1:130499-165985 GCF_008692635.1 Crocuta crocuta | reverse complement strand
ATGACCAATAGTAATAATTTGTGAGAGGGCTAAGCAGAGTCATAGGGAAGGTATGTCTGAGCTAGTTAGCTCAGGAAACAATCATATCCATGACTCTGTGCTCTAGGGGGTCATTGCCACTGGATTCTAGCCAACTGAGCGAATGAGGCTCTTGACATTGTATTTTTCTTGACATTTTTTTCCTTTCCCTGCTTTGTATTCCACTGATGTAGTTATCAAGTCAAACAATGTGAGAACCCAGATGGTCCTTACAACTCCCAATTCCCTCATTTCATAGAATTTCTCTCAAACTCTGTTCTGGGTCTATGCTTCTCTTACCATATTGATGTGTGTATCTCATATGTAATGTTAAGAGAATTTCCTACAGAAGATTGGCATTTGTGTTATATAACTGGGCATTTTCTTTAAATGTGTGGAGAGATAACTGAGGTTTGAGGATGATAGTATAGTTAGGCAACTTCTTCTCCAGTGCTACTTATTAGGAATCTTGTAATCATATTAGAAAGGTAAACGAGACTCTACTAAGTGAAAATGTCAAGACGTATTTGTGAAACTTTCAAATTTCCCCTGAGACTCAAGGTAGCCAAATGACCAAAAGCAATCCAAGAGGTTAATAACTATTCTTTTGTTTTTAAGTAATTATTACCAGAAATGCCATTTCCTTCCTGCTTTCTGGTTGGAGGATTCTTCATAACCTTCTGTAAAAGAGGTTTTATAATTCTTAGAACTTGACATATACTCTGTCTTTGTGTTATCCACTTAAGTTATCATTTTTTTTTCTAATTCTGTTAAGTCAGAGAAATGATTTACATCTCATCAAAAGATCTTTATAGGTCATAAGCATTTCAAAGTGTTGACTTTAATGAAAAATTTCAACCATTTCATCTGTTAATGCTGTTAAAATTCATTTTGTTTCTAGTATTAGTTTTTTAGAATTAACTCAGTAAGTTTTGAACATTTTATCCTTTGATTTTTCCATACACAATTGCTAATTCCAGTCTTATCGTTATTCATGTCACTCTCCCCAGCAGGTAATTTTTCCTTATCAATCATTCCTTCCATTTTTGACAGGGTTCTTTCAGTATGAACCTGAAGTAAAGGTAAAATTTCAGCATGGCTTAAAGGGTTATTCTAACTACTCTATATTATAAGTCAAGATGGGGCATAAGAAGTGATCAGGGTACATAGTGGATGGTGGTAAATGTTCCCTGCTTATAGCTAAGGAATCCTGCAAAGAGAAATGTTCCTTAGGAAAGAAAAACTTGAAAAGAGATAGCAGTTTGCAATGGCCCAATCGTGAGTCTCTAAATACAAATTATATTATCTTATTCTATTCTTGTGTTGTTGAGAGAATCAGAGTCACATATCTGTCAAGTCACATAGCTCAAGAAGCAGTGCCAGGACTCAAACCTAATACTTTCAGGTGTCAAATTCATCTTGCTTTCTAATTTACAGTTACTATGGCACTAGTAGGTAGTAAATGTTACTCTGTGCTGCTTTGATCTGATTGTTCAATTTTGTAAAAGAGGATTTCAAAGTTTTTTAAAAAATGTAATGTTTATTTATTTTTGAGAGAGACAGACACAGAGTGTGAGTGGGCAAGGGGCAGGGAGAGAGGGAGACACATAATCCAAAGCAGGCCTCAGGCTCCGAGCTATCAGAGTCCAATGTGGGGCTCGAACTCATGAACTGTGAGATCATGACCTGAGCTGAAGTCAGAAGCTTAACCAACTGAGGCATCCAGATGCCCCTCCAAGTTTTTTTTATAGTGACTCAGGCATTTTATTTGAGGAGTAGGGAAGATTGGCACCTAGAAATCATAGATCTATTCATTGGCCCCATACACTGAATCCGCAGTGGGAAAGAAAAGAAAAAATTAACACTAGATGTCCAGGAACTGGTCTGATGTTCACAACTATGTCTTATATTAGCTACTTCAAGTTGGATTGTCACTAAAGACTAGGTCTTTTTCTCTTCTTGGAGATCACAGAATATTAATACCACACAAGATCACTTTGAGCCTTTGATGGAGTGAGAACAAAACAAGGTCACTGTCCAGACAACTGCACACAACACCATAAACCTCCCCTTCTCTCAGCTAAAATGAATGATTGTTACTTTTTTATCAATTATAGATTTAACCTCATCTAGTCTGCCTTCCTTATAGATAAGATTCATTGAGATATGCAGTCATAGAATTGCCCTAGCTTTCTGATAGCTCTCAATCTAGAGAGAATCACTGCTTTCTGAGACCCTTCCTCAAATTATGCAATCTAATCACAAATTCTGCAATATGTTCTTTCCAACAGCCTCTTTCTGAGATGTTCCCTTTGATGTATGTTCTCCCTCATGGCAACAAGTAATAAGCCCAACTACAAGTGTGTTCTTGGTGGCCTTTGAATAGAACTGACACCTAACTCTCATGATACAAAGGGCTTATTTTGTAGCTTACTTCTTGCTTGGACTACCTAGTGAACAATTACCCTGATGGAAATGTATAGAACCCGAGCCCTCTCTCATCATACCAGTGTTATATGAGATAGAATCCTGAACTTAATGGACCTTTAGTCTTGATATAAATTTCTGGGTATCCTGCTCTGGCTGCTCTGTGTCCAGCTGTTAGAGACCAGTAGTGATGGTCAGGGCCCCTCAGCCATGTTTACAGCCCCCACCCTTGACAGTATTGAGGTCCTGCCCCCAAACTTTTGCGTACAGACCTACTAGCAACCACCCCTTCCCCCCACCCCACCCACTTGGCCAGCTCTAACTTATTTTGGAGTTGTGGGTGAATACTGCCTGGGAAGCAGGCATGGTATAACCCTTGCAGTGGCCTATAAATAGACCACTCCCATCCAGCACCTCTGTCAGCAGGCTGGTCGCAGCTGGCCAACAACAGGCAACCTATTCCTAGAACCAGAGTCTATAAAGAGAGAACTAACAACAACAACAACAAAAATAAACTGGGCATCATCAGCTGTAGTTCCACTGTTGGATCTTTCTAGAGAGGAGTGGCTCCCAATGAGATAGTAGGATTAATACAAATAACACTGAACATGTTGTCAGAAAACACAGCTTCTGGTTTTTTCTCCGTTGGAAAATAGCATAGTGACCACAGTTAAGTTGTTTAACCTTAGGTTTTTGGCTTTAAAATGAGAGATTTAGACACTAAAGCTCTTATAGATCTAACATTGGGTGATTGAAATCCACAGTGGGGATGTCATCTCCTCTCTCTAGTAGGTAATATGATGTAACTGAAGAGTTTTGTGGTCTGAGTCACCCAAAAAGTTTGATTTCAAAAAGATACCTGAAGTACATAAGGGTATAGTTTGTAATTTTCTTCACAAATATTTTCAGACAGATGGCTAGCATAATGGTTTCTGGTGGAAAAGCAGACATTATTAAAATATAATAAGAACCAGGTAAATATGGATGAATTCTCTTAGCTCTGTCTCCAGAGAATAAATGCTAATAAGTCAAATTAGTCATTTTTATTTAGGAGATATAAGAAGGCATATGGTTACATGCAGTACCAGCTGCCATAAAATTTTGGAGAAAAATGTTGCTTACAAAGCTTCTAGGGAAAATGTTTCATAAGCTTAGTATTTTACGGTTATAACTTACAAAACCAGTTTGCTTCTTTTCTTTTTTTTAATTTTTTTTAAAATTTATTTCTAGGAGAGACAGAGACAGCGTGAGCAGGGGAGGGTCAGAGAGAGAGGGAGTCACAGACTCTGAAACAGGCTACAGGCTCCGAGCTGGCAGTCAGCACAGAGCCCGATGCGGGGCTCGAACCCACGAACCGCGAGATCATGACCTAAGCGAAAGTCGAGAGTCGGACACTTAACCGACTAAGCCACCCAGGCGCCCCTGCTTCTTTTCTTTATAAACTATATTCTTGGCCTAAATTCTCTTTAACAACAAAGGTTTAGTAGGAAGGAAAACATACAGCTAGGAGAAAAATAAGTGGACTGCCTTCTAGTGGAGTACCTGTTGTACATTGCTTTTTTATGGAGCTGGGATTTTCATGTGAGTCTAAAGTGTGTTGTAATGAAATATATTTAGAGATTTGTTTTCAAGTAAAATTAAGTGTAAGTTTCCATAAAGCTATGTCCCACTGCTTAACCTGCAAGCATAGTATGAATTACAATGGTAATCACATTATGTACATACTTTATATGCATAATTTAAACATCATTTCTCATATGCAAGGTTTTTTCATCTTTTGACATCTCCTTCCTTATCATTATTGAATTGTGTATGTGTGTGAACGTAGAGACTAAAGATATTCCATTTACTGTAATTTATTCTTGTTTAGTCTCTCTATTCTTTTGCATTTTTTCACTTAGGTTTTTTTTAAAAAAAATTCCTTGTTGATTTATCTTGTAGATTAAGAGCGTCTTTTTTTCCTTTTTCTTTTAGTTTTTCATTAAAATAAGCCAGACCTATAAAAGAAAGGACAGGGTTCAAAATAAATCCAAATTAGAGATTTACAAGTTTGTATATAAGGGCCATCATTGCAATTGTGGTTGGCCTCAGGCCAAGAAAAAAAATGTGTAAGAATCCATAAGGGACTAGATTAAGGAGAGTGTTTGGAGATAATCAGAAAAGATAGTGGAGTTTTGGAAAACTAACAGTAGAAATTGAGTAGCTACATATAAATGTTTATAAGTATAAATATTTAGAAAGTATTAATTAGAAAATCTATTGATTTTGCTTTTCCAAAGTGCAAACTTAGTGTTTGGGTTGTTAAAGCCACTTGAATATCTTTGTTCTTTAAGATAATTTTGGTTATGAAATTGTAGAAGGCTTTTAAACATACATTACATAGGGGCCTTATGTCCTTAGTTCTGTTAAAACAGAATTACATTTCATTCCTCATCTTATTCATTATCCTAAAACTAAAGTACATTTTATCACATTTTGCATATTATATTGTATATAAACCTATCAGATTATGCATTTTTAAATAGTTGACCTTTGCCATTATTTCAATGGATTAAGAGCAGTGGTTCTCAAAATTTTAAGGATAAAGATTTTTTGCATGTATCAAAATAGTTCTTAGGACTATCCCCTCCTTCACTGTTGCCTCCAAGAAAATAGATATCATTTTCTATTTTTCTCTTACAATGTCACACAGCTTATATTATCATTATTATAATTATTTTGACTTTCATTAATAGCCATAAAACTGTATATAATATAGAATAGTAGCACATCTTATTCACTTAGCATATTAGTGCACACGTGGACTGACAAGCTCTTTGTAAGAATTGATTAGTATCTATAGGTACTCACATTTAGAACCACTATCTTAATGTTTGACACTCTCATTTGTCAACTCCTTGCTTTTGCTGATTTAATTCCCAAAGTATATTATGGGACTTCCTCTCTAAATCTGACCCTATAATTTTAGGTGGGCTGTTACTAAAATGACAGTAGTATGGAATAGCAGTATTGGCCACCCTCCTTCTGTTTTTGCCTTGAAGTTTGTTATGGGAGGTGGATATGTGAAGGCTGGCCCAGATAGTTACTAATTAATGGGAAATGATGAGGGTTGTGTACTGTGTGAGTTGTGTGTTTTGAGCTGAATCAAGGCATTTCCTGCTTAAGAGAAAATGAGTTGAAAAGAACAGGGTTGGAGGGCCAAGAAAAAACTCTGGAGAATTAGTTTACACATTGAGAGAAACACAAAGAAATATCAAGTTCAAAGGTAGAATCAGTGTCAGGATTGGTGAGTCAAATGCTCAAAAGTTGAATTTGTAAAAGACTGGAGTAAAAACAGGAACAAGTATGATACCACTTTTTATTTATCTACTTTTGAAATTGATCCAGATTTGGAAGTTCATTTGTAATAAATGGTGAAGGGCTAATTGGCTTACCATTCAATGTTTTCCGTTTGGTCTCCCAAAATATATTTAGCTTTAATTAGAAGCCGGAAGTTTAGTTTATTTTCTTTTTAGTAACTTAAAGTCATAATAATTGTTTGATTATACACTATAGGAAGAAAGATAATAGGTGTTTGGACTGAAAAATTCATCTCCTGATTCATAATCCTAAAAGCTAAATTTTATATAGGTTTTCTAATATAAATTAAATAATTGAACTCTTCTTAAACCCTTTCTTCTGGATTTTCCTTCTCACAGAAAAAAAAATCTGTTTTCTGTCTACAGGTTGTCCAAACAACTGCATCCGAATCAGAGGATTCTGTGTAAATTAGTAATCACTACTCTGATGCTACTTTCCTGATATAAAACCTAAGGAAGGTTCAGATGAACTCCAAAGGACTGGAGAGGAGTTAGGAATATTTTTTTTTGTAATATGTTGTACCAGTGGTTGAATACCAAACCATCTGAATATCCAGGGACAAACCTAGAGAAGTGAGTACAAATGGGGCAGTAGAGCAAGAGGGGCAGTAGAGCAAGAAGACCTATATTAAGTGAAGTTAAATAGAGTTCTTTATTGCATAACTTATCACAGTATTTCATATGATAATGTGAAATGTGACTCTTCTAGATAGGGATAGGTTATGCCCTCCTTTCCAAACTTATTTGATCATTGATTCTGAATATCTGTAAGTGTATGTGGTGGGATAATACCTTACCACACCTGAGTGCTCCATGTAACATGGTTTGGAGAATGCTGCCTTACTAGAAATGAAATTTAAATCAAGTTCAGCTAACATGCATTCATATTATTTTTTAATGTAGAGTAGTGGATTTGCTTTAGAATGAACAAAGCAAAAATAATGTAATTTAATTTGTTAAGATCTGTGAAATGATAGGGCACATCACTATGATGTACTAAAACTGAGATGGTTGGATTTATACCATTTCAGAAAATTTCAGATGATATGGTCCTAGGATAGGGGCCACAATAGGAGAGACACACTTTGGCCACTCTGGTTATCAAAGCATGCTCTATATCCATGTAAATAGGAATCCAAATCTAATTTCAACCAAAGCCTAAGTAATAGCAGTGAATTTCCATACTATTCACTTCTTAAATTTAAGTTAATTATTTTCCTTGAGGTGTCACAAAACATTGCTTTAAATTCCAAAATATACTGTGCTCAAATCTCTCCCAGTGACTGCATTTTTTCTAACACAAAGAAAACATATGTGTTTACATTAAAATGCACTGGTTACAGTCCGTTTGAGTGCCTCATTTGATTAAGGGACTGACTTTTGGTTTCAGTTCAGGTCATGATTTCACGGTTTATGGGTTCAAGCCCCACATCCAGCTTCGCGCTAATGGCACAGGGCCTGCTTGGGATTCTCTCTCTCCTTCTCTCTCTGCCTCTTTGCTGCTTGCGCTGTTTCTGTTCTCTTAAAATAAATAAGTAAACTTAAATAAAATGCACTGCTTACAAGTCCTATTTACATAACCCAGATCAATGGGTCTGAGGGTACTTTCCTCTATGAGAATTTACAGATGCCATAGTCTTCTTCACTTCTCTCTTGTCACCTTTTAAGAACAAACTTCTTCTTAACTTAGAGTTTAACTTGTGCGGTGGTATGTTTGGTTTTCTGAATTAATGTCAGTGTGGCTTAGTATGCTGAGACATCTGTTCAGAACACAGGTCACTCTCTCATCTAATACATTTATACTGTTAGATCTGGCTTCGACTTCTCCTTTCTAAGGAAGTCATAGTTGGCTGCAGGCAAACTTACCAGTTGAGAACATCATGCCATTAAATTTATCTCCACATTGTTTCCTTAATATTTTGCAGGATGGAAGAAGAGATAGTAGGTACGAATAGCTCAATGTTAATGAACTTCCTTGAACAAGTTCTTTATCTGGGGACCTGTGGCCAGCCTCACAAGAAGGCAGATCTGCTACAAAACCAGTTTACTTTGAGGTTTGTTGCTAAGGGTCTCTACTCCTTTCAATACTTGGCATAGTGCCAGGATTTCTTCTTTTGGGAAATTTATTTCCTTGGAACTTGAAGATTTCAGTTTCTCAAAAAATATTTTTACTAAAGTATAAATACCGCAAGAAGAAAAGTTATGATAAGGGTTCTTAACCATCTGATAATTTAGCGGATTTGAGTTGACTTTTAGAGCAAGAATGCATCCAGGTATTGTGGGACCTAAAATTTACACAGTTTACAAGAGAACTCTTTAAGAAAAAGAATAGACATTAACTAATAAAAAATTAGGGAAAGGGTGTTGGAAAGGATTCAGGCAAGTTAGAGTTCCAAAACCTCATTAACTTCAAGGTACATCGATCTTGGGTGTAGAGTAGTGATTAGGGTGCATTAGAAGCATGTCCTTACAAATGTAGATTCTCAAGGCCAACTCTTTGTGATTCAATTTCAGAGATCTGAATTGGAGACTTGGAAGTCCAGGGGAGTCTGAGTTATATACCTATATAATACATTTTGAGAAACATTGTCCAGAATATTAGAACACAGAATAAGCTCTTGAGGAAAGTAGTAGGACCTTACCATTTAGAGAAATGAGAAAATAGGAGGAGGCCAAAGATGACTCTTAATAAAGCAATGGTACTCATAGCAAAATGGTTCCAGAGTCGTATCCACAATCACCTTTACCCTAATATGGCTCCCTCAGTCTTGTTCTCCTCTGTACTCAATATACATATTCTCTCACATGTCCACAAAATGAATGTAAGCCACAAAAGATCTCAATTTAGTGAATTTACTAACTGTATCTATTTCTTTTGCAGACTTAAGACAAAGCAATATGAAATGCAAGCTTTTCTCATAAGGAAGCATTTTTATTATTGAAATGAGGACTCATATGCTGTAATACATATCTACTCTTCCTGGAAAATTTCATGAAGGATAGGTAAGATCTCTGCTATTACTCTCTGCAAGGGGAGTTCTATGCTTATATACAAAGAGGAGATGATGAATGATTCGACAGAAAGAGGGACAGAAAGGCAGTGTCTTTGACTTATGACTCAAGATGGACTCTCCCATACTTGGAAAACTGGATAAACAGGGCTATTAGGAAGCTTTCACTAACATTTGTGGATAGCAGGAGTTTCATAATTATTTGCCACTTGATCATAACTATTAAAAGTTAGGAAGATATATAGATTGGCATGTTAAAATAATATAATAAGATGTATATTATAGAATATAAGTGGTGGATATACTCACGCTGGTCAGAGTAGCTAAAATGAACAAATCAGGAGACTATAGACGCTGGCGAGGATGTGAAGAAATGGGCACCCTCCTACACTGTTGGTGGGAATGTAAACTGGTGCAACCCCTCTGGAAAACAGTGTAAAGTTTCCTCAAAAAATTAACAGTATAACTCCCCTATGACCCAGCAATAGCACTGCTAAGGATTTACCCAAGGGATACAGGAGTGCTGATGCATAGGAGCACATGTACCCCAATGTTCATAGCAGCACTCTCAACGATAGCCAAATCATGGAAAGAGCCTAAATGTCCATCAACTGATGAATGCATCAAGAAGATGTGGTTTATCTATACAATGGAATACTACATGGCAATGAGAAAGAATGAAATCTGGCCATTTGTAGCAATGTGGATGGAATTCGAGGGTGTTATGCTAAGTGAAATAAGTTAGGCAGAGAAGGACAGATATCATATGTTTACACTCATAAGTGGAACAGAAGAAACTTAACAGAGGACCATGGGAGAGGGAAAGGAGAAAAATAGTTGGGGAGAGAGAGGGAGGCAAACCATGAGTGGCTCTTGAATACTGAGAACAAACTGAGGGCTGATGGGGATGGGGGAGAGGGGAAGAGAGGTGATGGGTATGGAGGAGGGCATTTGTCGGGATGAACTTGACAATAAACTATAAAAGAAAAAAAAAGGAATATAAGTGGTGGATATATGAGCAATTAAAAAAAATGACAGCATGCCTTCCAAACACTAAATACTTCATGTATATTATCTTATTTATATGATATGATATAGGTGTTAATAGTCTCATCTTACACATGTGGAAGTTTAACCTCAGAAAAACTTACCTAAATACATACCATTAATAAATAGTTGAATTATGATGTGAACTCAAGTTTGTCTGACTCCCAAAGTTTACAACAGATGAAAATATTAACTTCTTCTGGGCAATCTTATACACGTAGGTACTGAACTTTTCTCAGTTGGAAAATAATCAGGTTTAATTAAAAAATATTTCTGTTTAGCTGGTATCATAGTAGTGAGAGCCATGGTTGATAAGAAACAGTGTAGTTACTGGACACTATGATCATATGCTTATACACACATCTTATACACACATCTGAACTGCATGCTTATACACACATCTTATACACACATCTGAACTGCATGCTGCATGCTAAAAAGTCATTTTATTCAGTTCCCCATAGAAATGAAACCAACAGGGTATGTGTGTGTGTGTGTGTGTGTGTGTGTGTGTGTGTGTGTGTAAAGAGATTTGTTATGAGGAATTTAATCATATGATTATGGAAGTTGGCAAATCCAAATCTACAGTGTGAACTGGCAGACTGGAGATCCAACAGAGCCAATGGTGCATATAAAGTCCAAAGGCAGTCTTTGAGAATTCCAGGGGGCTGGTCTTTTTATTCTATTTAGGCCTTCAACTGATTGGATGAGGCCACTCTGATTATGGAAGACAATCTGCTTTAGTTGCAAGTCAATAATTTAATTGTTAATCTCATCCAAAAACACCCTCCAAATTAACACATACAATTAAACATCACAGCCACATAAGTCACGGTCTCCCCTTTTCCATTGTGGAGGACTAGCTTTAGGTAGGGCATCTATTAGAATCAGGTGCCTAGAATATGGAAACTTTCTATAGCTGGCAGAGACCATCTGATCCTGTTTTGGAATATTCAGAAACAACACAGCAGAAGTAGGTCCTAAGTGATTTCTGTCCATTAGATTACTATAATAAGCATTGGCATGCTTCCCATCAGTCACAGTATGGAGATATCCATATGACTTTTTCTGAATTCCTGTTTCTCCCTCAAGCCAAGTATGATTTATCTTCCCTATTGATAGATTATCACTTTATTTTTTTACATTTGTTGTGTGGTTAATCAAATTATATGCTCTAATGTAGGTAGTTCTAAACAGGTTTTATGTTCACCTCTCCATCTCTTCTGCAACAGTCACTAATTTATCAGCCATTTGAGAGCAGGGTTGTGTTATTTATCTTTATGTCCCTCATTGCATGTAGCCATGGCCCTTACTCATAGTAGGTGCTCAAAGGATATTGGTTGAAATTACTTGGAATGTTTTTGTGGGGCTCCAAAAATATGTTGACCAGGGGCTATTTGAAGCAAATAGAAAGATACAGTTCTCTTAAACTACAGCCTGACCATAAATTTTTAATTTTGTTCTTATAGCTCCTCCTAGTGGAAGGTAGTAAAATCTCTTGGCTATAGGATTACTTGTACCATTACTGCCGGAAACAACAAGAACTATCACCAGACTAAACACAAACCCTTTGTAGGAATAATATATTTTTTAAGTTAAAAAATTTTTTTTAGATTTATAGCTGGGTCCTAAATTTCTAAAATGTCTATTCAGCTTCTTTTAGAAGCAGCTTGATTTATTTTGGGGAGATTTAATTTTTTTTTATTATTAAGGTTTTAATGTTTATTCATTTTTGAGAGAGAGTCAGAGAGAGAGAGAGCATGAGCCAGTGAGGGACAGACAGACAAGGAGGAGATTTAATCAGACAATATTGACCTGAACCATGGCATTCCTTATAGGCATAGTGCTAAGAAGAGAGCTATTTGGCTACTTCTTAGAACTTAAGTAGGGTGAATAACAATCTTTCCCCATCTTCCTGAGCTCCATCCTACACTACAGCCCAGCAAGGGACCTGTGAGTTGCTGCAGCATGCCTCTGGCTCTGTACATCTCTCATCTTTTCTTCTTAGACCTCAGCAGTACTTTTGCTTTGGTCCTGATGTACAGGTCAGTTTGTTGCAGTATGCCTGATTGATTTATGTGGCTTAAGAATCCCTTAAACTTAGGCTTTTGGTAGTCTATACTTCAGATAAAGGACAATATTTTTAAATGTTTATTTATTTTGAGAGAGAGAGATAGAGCGTGTGTAGAGGAAGGGCAGAGAGAGAGGGAGATAGAGAATCCAAGGCAGGCTCTGTGCTGTCAGCACAGAGGTCAACCCAGGGCTCAAATCCATGAAATGTGAGATCATGACCTGAGCTGAAGTTGGACACTTAACCAAATGAGCCATCCAGGTGCCCCCAAAAGACAATGTTTTTGATTTTCACATTTTTAAAAATTGAACTCATAACCTCTTGTCTTTAATCCCAAGTTTTGAGGAGCTGTCTGGATATTATGTATGCATGTTTAATAATTCATACTCCTAAGGTTTTGAATTTGTTCTTCACTGAACTCTGTTCCTTTAAAGGATTTTAGAAATATTAAAAATAATGTAATAAGGTTTTGCAATGTCTGCTTTCAAAAGGTTGATTATAGCAGAGGGTTTTTTTACCAACTTATTCACAGAACTGCACATTCCCCAAATGTAAAGTATTTAGAGTAAAAAATATTCAAATAGAAAAAAATTTTCCTTCTTTGCTGTGAAGAAAATAACTATTTGACCACTGACCCATACCAGTGAATGTGATACTCCTTAGCTTTTCTGAGGTTACACATAACTTGTCTATCCAGCTTGATAAACTGTGGAATAGGCTTCATGGAAGAAAAAAATCTGAGTGAACCTTATAACATGAATCATCTCTAGCTACAAATTTGATATAGTGTTTGCTGGAATTGACAGCAAAAGGCAACTTTAATCCATATACTAGTGCAGCAGTGCTTTCATTCATCCCTTTACAACTACATGACTTGGAATATATTTGTGTTTTTGTTTTATTTCAGTATCTTTGAGCAGACAACATGGCACCTTTTGAGACATGACATAGGTTTGAAGCAATACAGTTTATACCTGTGCAGTGTAACTCATTAGAGAAGCAGCTCTAGGTTAGGACTTTAGTCTTTTTTATAAGATTTTTTTTTTTAATGTTTTATTTATTTCTAGGAGAGAGAGAGAGACAGCGTGAGCAGGGGAGGGTCAGAGAGAGAGGGAGTCACAGACTGAAACAGTCTCCAGGCTCTGAGCCGGCAGTCAGCACAGAGCCCGACGCGGGGCTCGAACCCACAAACCGCGAGATCATGACCTGAGCGAAAGTCGGACGCTTAACCGACTAAGCCGCCCGGGCGCCCCAGGACTTTAGTCTTAATACCTGAAACCATAAAACATAAAATCATATGGTAGGTATAAGGACTATTATGTATGGTTGACTTAGTTAACTGTAACTTCTGTCTTTCTTCTAGTTGTATTCTGCTTTGTCAGGTTCTCTTCTGTGCTCTTGGACAAGCTATATGATTTAATTTTTTACTCTTAGTTAATTATGTGGGAGTTAATTATACATTGCTAAATTTACCAAGAGTTAAATATGTATTCTATTTTTCATTCAAACTAGTGATTTCACATTTGATTACTATGAGATAATTAGAGATGAAGTTTCTGTGGTTGGTGGCAAATGCAATCAACAGCTTAAAATTTTTGGTATCAATTATTACACTCACATATTTATTGGAGAAAAATAATACAAACTACAAGTGATATTTCTTTCAGAAAAAAAAACCCATAATTTGCTAAATTATTGGTCCTGATTTTGAGAACAATAGAAGAGAAAGAGATAGTTAATATTTATTTACTTCTGTATACAAATGTCATTTGCTCCAATGCCCATATGTAATAAGTAATGGGGTTTTGGTGTCGTGGGGGTCCAGAGCCCACAGCCAAGAAAGATTTCTTGAGGTGCATTTGGTGCAGGTTATAAGGAAATTTAATTTTACCTGCCATTTCCTTCTTGCTTTTGTTCCCCACATTACTATGGAGGGGAGGGGGATGTTGGGCCTATAGGTTTCTAGAGATTAAGCTATCAATAAGATTGCCTTTTTCTTGTAATTTACTAAGATATTTGTAAACAGCTGGAGACTCATTTCATACATGACTGTGATTTCTTATTAGTTAACCATTTTTCCCATTTTCCTTTGCTCTTGGGCAGCCAGGGGTGTCTGAGGAATGTCACACATATCCTACCTAGGAGGGAATGGTTTGTGGGGTGTCATATTGCCTTATGCTCCCTTATCAATAAATATTTAACATTTTTCTTATGTGTACTCTTTTCAGTGTGTTGACAACTGGTTTAACAACAAAATGTACATAAGCATATGTATTATTGTTAGTTTGTATTAATGACTAAGTTATAACCACACAATTAAGCATTTTGTCAAGTTGTGTTTGAGGGTCCTGCTGGGTTCTTTTGTATATGAGGAGAGCTTTCTTTCTGGGCAGTTAATTACTACTTGTCAGAGAAGTCAAGTTTGCTGGCCTGGATACTAAATCCATCTTTGGATAAGTGGTAGAGTCTTTGTTTAATTGACAGCTATCTACAACATACAGCCTCTAAGTGACAGAGTAAATTTTAGAGTAAAAAATGCTACCAGAAAAGTAATAGTTAATATGGAATTGTAGTTTAGTGGAGGAAAAACAGTTTTCTCTCTACCCTTCTGTGTTCTTATCTGAGACCCACTCTTATAGTAAAAGACAGACTAACAAGAAGAAAAAGCTAACAGAAGTTTAATAGAATGTACAACACTTGTATCCATGGGAGATGCCCAGGAAAACTGAGTAACTTCCTGAAATGACTGAAGTTACCACCTTAAATGCCATTTCCAGCTAAATACAAAGAAGATGTTGAGGGACATGGGACCTTTATAGGACTTTACCAGAAAAAGCACAGTAAACAAGGTTAAGGTTGTTATGCAGATTTAAGTTGGTGCCTTCTCCATTGACAAGAGTTTCTGGAGACATTCTTTTTTTTCCTGGTACAGAGAGGGAGACACACACACAAATGGAGATTTCCCTTATAAAAGTAAAAATGTCCCTTACAAAAAGGGTAACTTCTACTAGGTTTTCAGAGCTTCTTTCATGTCTGCTGTTTTTGGTTTTTTTTAATAATCAGATCAAAACAATCCCAATGTTAAAGAGATATTTTTTGGGATGGCATATTCTGCTCCCCTTCATCAAATAGGAGGTATTAGTGCTTGTATATATGGATATTTTGGGGGAAACGGTTGATTCCCTTTGATACAGAACTTTAAGTAGTCATGTTACGGAATCTGGTCTGGATCACCTGGCAGAAGAACCATGAGGCACTTAGAGATCTTGGAAGGCAGGAGGTTTATTTTACGCAGGTGGGCTCAGAGGAGATAACTCTCCAGAGATCTGAACCCTGAGCATAACCAGAGGTGACAATTTATAGTCTGTTCATGTGGCAAGCAGAGTGGGAAGGAAAATCTGGAATGGGAGTCTTCGGGCAGGGACTGGAATTCCCCTATCAGTCCTGTCAGCCATCTTATAACAGATTTTTCCTATCATTCCCCCCTTTGATGCCCCTTTAAAAAAATCTAGTCTGTATTAGAAGGCNACATTTATGATTGTTAGTTCTTCCTGATGGATGGACCCTGTAATTATTATGTAGTAGAGGGCACCATCTTTATTTACTATGGACTCATTCTTTTCCTTAGTTCCCTGACTTTGCTTGTGACTATTCCTGACTGGTTTACAAAGTAACAACAATTTTCTCTGAAGAAGATGCAGGTGTCTCTTTTCTCGGCAGTAAGAAGGTCAAGTGCCCATCTGTTCTGGAGGGCAACTCCTTCCAAGGAAGTTTTTTGGCTCTGTAGGGACACTAGGGAGTCAGCCACTTGTTAGTCCCACAGAAGAGCCTATGCCTCCTATGCCAGTCCCTATCGCCATGGCTACTTCTGCCCCTATGAGTATGGTAGCAACACTGCTTGTTTAGCCTGATACTTAAGGCTGAATGTTAATCTAAGCACCAACTTTTATCCTGAGAATCATTAAACTCTTTTTCTTGAAGTGTGAGGCACATACATCAGTACAAACACTTCCCCAAAATGGCATTAGCAACCTTACTGGAAGGCGACCCAACAGACTGAAAGAGGTTACACCACATTTAAGCTTTAAAACCCCTCAGATGATTCCACTGAAGGTGCCCTGCTCTTACAAAGATTAGAGACAATCAATACCAACAAAACATCCTATCCATAAGAACAAGGTGAGTGTGAACAGGCACCTCTTTCTGTTTCCCCAGCTTTCTGGCCCCACTTCTGCCAATCCAACGGCAAAGAGTAAGGGCAGTCTAATTAGCTTATTGGACAGGCGATTCCTCAAGCTTCTACCATGTGTAGACCAGCCAGCTTCCGGGATGTGGCTGGAGCAGGGCTGAAGATCAGACTTGGGTCAGTCTCCCAAATTTGGGACTCCTCAGGATTGGCCCTCTTGACTCTGGAGTGGTGGACCCACTGGATGGGTCTAGTCCACGTGGTTTGAGAGGGTCTTTTTCCAGTTTTTTACCTAGACTGAGTTCCCTGGTGAGAGGGGGTATACAGGGGATCCTAAAGAGATTGGGGCCCTTTCAGAAGCAGGGAGAAACCTTGAGTTCCTGGTGTGCAATGGACATGCAGGAGGGCCAGGGTGAACAGGTCTGGCCATGGGAGGTCTGATTCCTGAAAGTACGTGGCTAAGTTTCCCTTGAAGGTGCAATTCATCTGCTCTACTTTCCCGGAGCTTTGAGGCCTGTAAGCAGTCAGCCAGGAACACAGGCCTGTTATTGCTGTAGGTTGTGGCTGGTAAGCCTAACTGGGGAACAATTTCTTCTTTGAGTTCCTGGTGGGGGGTGTGGCACAGATAAGGGAGGGAGCTATGTCTACCTCCATATTAGCTGCTATCTTGGCTGCTTTGTCTGCTAGACGATTTCCTTGTGCTGTAGGGTTGTCTCCCTTTTGGTGTCCTTTCCAGTGTAGACCTGTAACTTTTTTTGGAAGCCAGACAGCCTCAAGAAGCTTTAGTATTTCTTATTTGTACATTGCCCCATGTATGTGTAGCAAAGGCATACCGGGAGTCGGTTGACTTGCTTGTCTTTGCTAATGGTAAGGGCTCAGATTAAGGCGTGTCACTGCATACCTTGCCTTTTGAACACCCTCTGTGATGAAACTGCTACCATCACTGAACAAGTTGAGGTCTGGGTTCTTTAGGGCCTGGTCACGCAGATATGGGCGGCTTGCAAATACTCTGTAAGTCACCTCAGAACAGTTATGATCTGGTTTCCCTTCCTCAGAAGGTAGGAAATTAGCAAGGTTCAGTGTCCACACTGCTTTAAGAGTGAACTGTGGATTCTCACAGAGGAGTCCCTGGTATTGTGCTAGCCAAGATTTGGAGAGGCATGAGAGAAACTACAGCATGAAGGACCTTGATATTTAGTTCTTGTCCCAGGGTGAGTTTATCTGCCTCTTTAATGAGCAGAACTGTGGCCGCTAGTGCCCTAAGGCATGGTGGCCATCCTGCCACTACTAGGTTCAGCCTCTTTGATAGGTAATCTACTGGTCGTTGCCAAGGGTCAATGGTCTGTGTGAGAACACCAAAGGTGACTTTTTCCTTCTCATGCACAAAGAGATTAAAAGGCTTTTCTATATTTGGCAGGCCAAGGGCTGGTGCTTCCCCAAGGTGGTCTTTATTCTCTAGGAAGGTGGTTTAGGCCTCCTCTGTCCAGACAGGGGGTTATCAATTTGGCCTTAGTACTCTCTTTTCTTGGGTGAGGAGGAAGCCTAAGTATCAGACTTGCTTTTGGCAGGTCTGTGCCTTTTTGCATGAGACCGATAGGATACCCTGAGTCTGACAGGAGTTGGAGGAGGGTTCTTGTGCCCTCTACAATTTTCTTGGGTATTGCTGGCCAGGAGGAGGTCATCTAAATACTGGAAAAGGATGTAATATGTGGCTTCCCTTGGAAAGCTGGTGAGGTCTCCAGCCAGTGCCTCCCCAAAGAGGGCAGTAAGTTTTTTATATTTTTGTTTTGTTTTGTTTTGTTTTTTTGATGCCCTGTGTCTGGTTCAGTCCATTCAAAGGCAAGCAAGGTTCACTCTAGGTGGCCAAGCAGAGGCAGAAGAAGGCATCCTTTAACTTAAGGCAGCTAAATCAGCTGGCAGAGTATGGGATCTGGCTGAGGAGGGTATACGGGTTTGGGGCCACCGGGTACAAGGCTTGAACTGGTCGGTACACTCCTCCCTGCTTCTTAACTGGCAAGAATGGGTATTCCAGGGTAATTGACATTCAACAACAATGTCTGCTTTTTTTGAATGCCTGCCCTTGCCTCTCGTGGGAGGCGATATGTCACTGTCTCTGTGGCTGAGCCCTGGGATTAACACTACAATGAACGGGGCCCAGTTTTGGGCAAGTCCATGGGGGGTGTCCTCAGCCCATAAAGTGGGGAAGGCAGTTCTGAATTCAGGTGGGCCACTTGGTCGGGCCTGGGCACAGAATAGTTTCCATTTGGATCTATTTGGGTGCTGGTGCATCCCATTGGCTCAAAGGTTGCTTGGGCCCCCAGCTTTAAGAGAGTAACACAGCTGAGGAGAGGGATAAGGCACTCAGATAGGTAGAGGAACTCATGCTGTACCGTGTGGCCCCGAGTTCACATAAAAGTCATAGTTGGGCCCCATATTTTTATTTTGTCTGTAGGCTAATGGGGGCCAGTAAGAAGTGAGCCTGGTTCCCCTCAATCTGAATCTATTCCTGCTAGGCCTATGAGGTCTTTTTTTGCAGGGTTCTTGTNTGGGTTTCTAGGACTTTCCCAGGTTGGGACATTTATTCTTTTAATGTGCTTTGTTCTTGAAGTAGGCTCATTGATGCCTTGCTGAAGAGGTTCCGGGCCTCCTCCCTTTTGGCAACTGGACCTTCCCTGTCCTTTTGTCATGGGTCTCTTGTGCCTCAGGGTCAAACAGGGTTTAAGCCTCCCATAGCCTCTCATAATAATCCCCACGAGATTCCCCTTCCTGCTGGGAATATTCATGGGCCTCTTAGCCTCTGCTGGGATACTTTGGAGGAGAGCCTCTTGGTGCCGGCTGTGGACCGGCATCTGGAGAGTGCCTGCTCCTGGCCAAGGGCACAATCTGGCCACTGGTACCGGAAAGAGAGTATCTGCTGAGTCCGGAGGTGCTGGGGAGACTGAACGTGGCAGAGCATTGAAAGCTAGAAGGTTCAACTGGCGGGGCAAAATTGGTTCTTTCTCTGAATGACAGGTGAGAATTTGTGGAGGTCAGGACTTCTGTTGACCTTCATTGGGCCAATTTGTTGAGACAACTAACACCCTAACCTGTCCCTGTTTGTTGCAGGTAAATCGCACCCAAGGGGGAAGGGTTTGGGCAATCTCTAACCAGGAGTTGCTATACAGGAAATGATCAGGGTAATCTGGGTCTCTGTCGACAACATGCTAGATGTGGCAGATGGTTGGGACACTTAAGGTTCCCTCCAAGGGCCATTCTGACTCATCTAGGGTCCTTAACTTGCAGGGGGGTAGCTTAATTCCATATCTCCCAAAAACCCCTTCTTTGCACAGTCCCAACCCCATAATGTTCACCCGTGAGGTGGTTTTGCAAAGACAGACAAAGGGGTAGGGGGTGTCTGCTCTAATGAAACCAGTCAGATGCCCATCTGGCCATGTTCTGTAGGAACTTGGGTGATGCTTAGCCATAGTGGTCTCGGCTTTGTGATTTATGATTGGAAACTATTTGAATACTGCCATTGACTGTATGCCATTCATCATGGAATCACAGATGGGCCCACTCAGACTCCATAGGCTTTTGGGGACCTAAAAGGTGCTCACCCATGGAGCCATAGAATCGAACTTGGCAGGCAAGCCAGACTGAGTCTCACATTCACACTCACATACACACATGAGGTTATTATATTCCCTCCCACAGAATTCCTACAGATGAGACCACTGAGGTCTCCAGGGAGATATCAGCTCCCATTTCCACCACTATGGATGGGCCAGACAGAATTGGATCCCTGTAACAGAGAGACCTCAGAAGTCTCTGGGGAGTGACCAGGCCCCTCTTCCACCGCTATGGGTGGGCCAGTGGGGCCCATGCAGATTTGTTTTTTATTTCTTTCATATTTATTGTCAAGTTGGTCTCCATATAACACTCAGTGCTCATCCCAAGTGCCCTCCTCCAAGCCCATCACCCCCCCTTCCCCTCTCCCCCACCCCCATCAGTTTGTTCTCAGTATTCAAGAGTCTCTCATGGTTTGCCTCACTCCCTCTCCCCAACTACTTTTCCCCTTCTCCTCCGCCATGGTCTTCCGTTAAGTTTCTCCTAATTGACCTATAAGTGAAAATAAATGGTATCTGTCTTTCTCTGCCTGAAATAATTCAGTCAGCATAACACACTCAAATTCCACCGACATTGCTACAAATGTCCAGATTTCATTCTTTCACATTGCCATGTAGTATTCCAATGTATAGATAAAGCACATCTTCTTGATCCATTCATCAGTTGATGGACATTTAGGCTCTTTCCATGATTTGGCTATTGTTGAGAGTGCTGCTATGAACAATGGGGTACATGTGCCCCTATGCATCAGCACTCCTGTATCCCTTGAGTAAATTCCTAGCAGTGCTATTGCTGGGTCATTGGGGAGTTCTATTGTTCATTTTTGGAGGAACCTCCACATTATTTTCCAGAGCAGCTACACCAGATTACATTCCTACCCAAGAGTGTAGGAGGGTGCCCATTTCCCCACATCCTCGCCAGCATCTAGAGTCTCCTGATTTGTTCATTTTTAGCAACTCTGAGCACTGTGACGTGGTATCTCAGTGTGGTTGTGATCTGTATTTCCTTGATGAGGAAGGATACTGAGCATCATTTCATGTGTCTGTTGGCCATCTGGATGTTCTTTTTGGAAAAGTGTCTGTTCATGTCTTCTGCCCATTTCTTCACTGGATTATTTGTTCCTCAGGTGTGGAGTTTGGTGAGTTTCCTTAAAGATTTTGGATACTAGACCTTTATCTGATATGTCATTTGCAACTATCTTTTCCCATTCTGTCAGTGCCTATTAGTTTTATTGTTTCCTTTGCCATGCAGAAGCTTTTTATCTTGATGAGGTCCCAAGAGTTCATTTTTGATTTTGATTCCCTTGCCTTTGGGGATGGGTCAAGGAAGAAATTGCTGCGGTTGAGGTCAAGGAGGTTGTTTCATGTTTTCTTCTCTAGGGTGTTGATGGTTTCCTGTCTCACATTCAGGTCCTTCATCCATTTTGAGTTTATTTTTGTGTATGGTGTGAGAAAGTGATCTAGTTTCATTTGTTCTGCATGTTGCTGTCCAGGTCTCCCAGCACCATCTGTTAAAGACGCTTTTTCCAATGGATACTCTTCCCACTTTGTCAAAGATTAGTTGGTCATGCATTTGTGGGTTCAATTTTGAGTTTTCTTTTCTATTCCATTGGTCTATGTGTCTGTTTTTGTGCCAATACCATACTGTCTTGATGATGACAGCTTTGTAGTAGAGGCTAACGTCTGGGATGGTGATGCCTCCCATTTCTGTTTTCTTCTTCAGTATTACTTTGGCTATTCGGGGTCTTTTTTGGTTCCATACAAATTTGAGGATAGTTTGTTCTAGTTTTGAGAAGAATGCTGGTGCAATTTTGATTGGGATTGCATTGAATGTGTAGATTGCTTTCAGTAGTAATGACATTTTAACAATATTTATTCTTCCGATCCATGAGCAGGGAATGTTTTTCCATTTCTTTGTGTCTTCTTCAATTTCCTTCATAAGTTTTCTATAGTTTTCGTCATAAAGATTTCCTATATCTTTGGTTAGGTTTATTCCTAGGTTAGATTTATTTT
The DNA here is from genome assembly GCF_008692635.1 of Crocuta crocuta. Taxonomy (NCBI): domain Eukaryota; kingdom Metazoa; phylum Chordata; class Mammalia; order Carnivora; family Hyaenidae; genus Crocuta; species Crocuta crocuta. The sequence continues at coordinate 144,248 of NW_027531456.1, read as the reverse complement.
ATTTTTTATTTTTATTTTTTTTGTGCAATTGTGAATGGGATCAGTTTCTTGATTTCTGTTGCTTCATTATTGGTGTATAAGAATGCAACTGTTTTCTGTACGTTGATTTTGTATCCTGAAACATTGCTGAATTCATGGATTAGCTCTAGTAGGCTTCTAGTGTAGTATGTCGGGTTTTCTATGTAGAGTATCATGTCATCTTTGAAAAGTGAAAGTTTGACTTCCTCTTTGCCAATTCTGATGCCTTTGATTTCCTTTTGTTGTCTGGTGGCTGATGTTAGAACTTCTAGCAGTATGTTAAACAACAGTGGTGAGAGCGGACATCCCTGTGTGTTCCTGATCTCAGGGGGAAAGCTCTCAGTTTTTCCCCATTGAGGATGATATTAGCTGTTGGCTTCTCATAAATGGCTTTTTTGATGTTTAAGTAAGTTCCTTCTATCTCTACTTTCTGCGGGGTCATTATTAAAAAGGGATGCTGTATTTTGTCAAATGCTGTTTCTGTGTCTATCAACAGGATCATATGGTTTTTATCTTTTCTTTTGTTAATGTGATGTATCACATTGATTGATTTGCAAATATTGAACCAGCCCTGTAATACAGGAATGAATTCCACTTGATCATGGTGGATAAGACTTTTTATATGCTGTTGAATTCTTTTTGCAAGTATCTTGAGGATTTTTGCATCCATACTCATCAAGGATATTGGCCTCTAGTTCTCTCTCTCTCTCTCTCTCTTTTTTTTTTTTTTTGTTGGGTCTTTGTCTGGCTTGGGAATCAAAGTGGTGCTAGCTTTGCAGAATGAGTCTGGAAGTTTTCCTTCCATTTCCACTTTTTGGAATAGCTTGAGAAGAATGGGTATTAACTCTGACTTAAGTGTCTGGTAGAATTCCCCAGGGAAGCCATCTGGCCCAGGGCTCTTATTTATTGGGAGGTTTTTGATAACTGATTCAATTTATTCACTAGTTATGGGTCTGTTCAGATTTTCTATCTGTTCCCGTGTGAATTTTGGTAGTGAGTGTGTGTTTAGGAATCTTCCCATTTCTTCTAAGTTGTCTAGTTTGTTGGCATATATTTTTTCATAGTTTTCTTGGATAATTGTTTTTCTGAGGGATTGGTTGTAATCATTCCATCTACATTCATGATTTTGTCTATTTGGTTGCTCTCCCTTTTCTTTCTGAGAAGCCTGGCTAGACGTTTGTCAATTTTGTTTATTTAAAAACAACAACAACAACAACTCTTGGTTTCATTGATCTGTTCATCTGTTTTTTTTTTATTCTATATTGTTTCTTACTGCCCTGATGTTTAATATTTCTCTTCTTCTAATGGGCTTGGGGTGCTCTTGTGGCTCTGCTTCTAGTTTCTTTAGGTGCGCTGTTAGATTTTGTGCTTGCACTTTTTCTAATTTCTTGAAATAGTCCTGGAGTGCAATGTACTGTCCTCTTAGGACTGCCTTTGCCTCATTCCATAGAGTTTGGATTGTTGTATTTTCATTTTCATTTGTTTCCATATATTTTTAAATTTCTTCTCTAATTGCCTGATTGGCCCATTCGTTCTTTAGTAGGGTGTTCTTTAACCTCCATGTTTTTGGAGGTTTCCCAGACTGTCTCCTGTGATTGATTTCAAGTTTCATTGCATTGTGATCTGAAAGTGTGCATGGTATGATCTCAATTCTTTTATGTTTATTGAGGGCTGCTTTATGTCCCAGTATGGCATCTATCTTGGAGAATGTGCCATGCACATTTGAGAAGAAAGTGAATTCCGTACCCTCATGATGTAGATATATATTCTAACTATATCTGTTAAATCCATCTGGTCCAATGTGTCATCAAGTCCATTGTTTCTTTAGTGATTGTCTGTCTAGTTGCTCTATCCATTGCTGTAAGTGTAGTATTAAAGTCCCCTGAAATCAGTAGATTCTTATCCATAAGATTTTTTCTTTTGAAAAATTTTTTTTAATTTTTTTTTAAATTTTATTTCTGAGACAGGGAGAGACAGCATGGACAGGGGAGGGTCAGAGAGAGAGGGAGACACAGAATATGAAACAGGCTCCAGGCTCTGAGTTACCTGTCAGCACAAAGCCCGATGCGGGGCTCAAACCCACATACCATGAGATCATGACCTAAGCCAAAGTCAGACAGTAAACTGACTGAGGCACCCAGGTGCCCCTCCATAAGATTGGTTTCTGTTTGTGATTGGTTTATGTACTTGGGTGCTCCTGATTTCGGTTTGTAGACAGTTACAATTGTTAGCTCTTCCTGATGGATAGACCCTGTAGTTATTATATAATGCCCTTCTTTATCCCTTGTTACTGCCTTTACTTTAAAGTCTAGTTTGTCTGATATAAGTATGGCTACTCCAGCTTTCTTCTGACTTCTAGTACCATGATATTTATTTATCCATTACTTTCAATCTGAATGTGTTCTCCGGTCTAAAATGAGTCTCTTGTAGACAGCAAATAGATGGATTGTGTTTATTTATCCATTCTATACCCTATGTGTTTTGATTGGAGCGTTTAGTCTATTTACATTCAGTGTTATTATTGAAAAGTATGTGTTTAGACTCATTTTATTCTTTATAGGATTCATGCTTACAGTGGTGTCTCTGGTACCTTGTGTTCCTTGGAACATTTGTCTCATAGAGTCACCCTCAGGATTTCTTGTAGGGCTGGTTTAGTGGTGATGAATTCTTCCAATTTTTGTTTATTTGGAAAGACTTTTATCTCTCCTTCTATTTTGAATGACAGGCTTGCTGGATAGAGGATTCTTGGCTGCATATTTTTTCTGTTCATCACATTGAAGATTTCCTGCCATTCTTTTCTGGTCTGCCAAGCTTCAGTAGAAAGGTCTGTCCTCACTCTGATAGGTTTCCTTTTGTATTTTAGGGCCCTTTTATCTCTAGCTGCTTTCAGAATTCTCTCTTTGTCCTTATATTTTGCCAGTTTCACTATGAGATGTCATGTAGAAGATCGTTTCAAGTTACTTTTGAGGGGAGTTTTCTGTGCCTCTTGGATTTCAATGTTTCCTTCCCCAGACTGGGGGAATTCTCTTCTATAATTTGTTCAAGGACTTCCTCAGAGCCTTTCCCTCTCTCTTCCTCTTCTGGGATTCCTATGATATGGATATCGTTCCTTTTGATTGTATCACTGAGCTCTGGAACTCTCCTTTTGTGTTCCTGGATCAGGTTATCTCTCTTTCGCTCAGCTTCCTCTTTTTCTAAATTGTGTCTGCTAAATAACTTATTCTCCTTTCTGACTCTTCAATCCATGCATTAGAGGCCTACATTTTACTTTACATCTCATTTATAGCATTTAAAAAAAATTTTTTTTTTTGTTTGTTTTATTTATTTCTAGGAGAGAGAGAGAGACAGCGTGAGCAGGGGAGGGTCAGAGAGAGAGGGAGTCACAGACTGAAACAGGCTCCAGGCTCTGAGCTGGCAGTCAGCACAGAGCCCAACGCGGGGCTTGAACCCACGAACCGCGAGATCATGACCCGAGCGAAAGTCGGACGCTTAACCGACTAAGCCACCCAGGCGCCCCTCGTTTATAGCATTTTAAAATTCATCACAACTATGTTTAAGCTCCATAGTCTTTGTAGTAATAGTTTCTCTGATGTCTTTCATGCCTTTTTCAAGCCCAGTGATTAATTTTATGACTATTGGTCTAAATTCTTGGTCAATTATGTTGCTTATATGTATCCTGAGCCGTTCTTTAGCTGTCACTACTTCCTGGAATTTCTTTAGAGGAGAGTTCTTCCATTTCGTCATTTTGGCTAGCTTTCTGTCTCTTGTTAGTTTTAAAAGCTTGTTATGTGCTCTGCATCTGTGAATACTGTTATATTAAAGAAGGCTCATTGACTGTCCAGGGCCTGTCCATTCAGGAAGTGTTCTTTTAATGGTGTCTCTTGGTCTCTCTTGTTGAGACTTTGTTATTTTATTTCCCTACTAATAGTGGTATTTGGGACTCTCCATCATGTGTACTTTGGCTTGTTTTTTGAGGTAGCCCTATGAGGTTGTCCTCTTAGTGGACTGTCTCTTTTCCTCCCAGATTCCCACAGATCAGTGTCCTGTGGCTTCAGGTCTTCTCTGTTTGAGAGATGGGGGGAGCAAAATGTATGGAGCTACCTCCTTTCCCCCTTTTTGCCTCCCTTATCCCCTGCAGGTGTATTGTCAGTGAGACCATTGAGGTGTCTGGGGAGTGATCAGGTCCCCCTTCCACCACTATAGGTGGGCAGGACAGGACAGATTTCAGGCCCTGGCCTTATCAGTTTCTGACATTGGTTCCAGATCCTCACTGCCAAGTCTCCTCGAGTCCGGTGGGAATGGTTGCAGAGTGGGGCACCTTGAGTCAACCAAGTGGGAGACTACTGAAATTTAGGCAGGGAATGCCTTCTCTTTTATGATATCTCATTCTGTCACTGCCTTGCCATTTTCCCAAACCGGTGGCAACAATGGGCCAGCTCGGTTGGGTTTCCTGGTCAGGAAATCAAATATTAAGGAATCTGGTCTGGATCATCTGACAGAAGAACCAAGAAGCACTCAGAGATCTTGGAAGGCAGGTTTATTTTACACAGGTGGGCTCAGAGATCACTCTATAGAGATCTGAGCCCAGAGTATAAGCAGAGGTGACAATTTATAGTGTGTTCACAAGACAAGCAGAGTGGGAAGGAAAACCCGGAATGGGAGTCTTTGGGCAGGGACTGGAATTTCCCTATCAGTCCTGTCAGCCATCTTATAACATTTCCCCCTATCAGTCATGATTGCCCTGGGAGGAGTTTGGACAAACTTAGATCACTATATTTGTAGGGGAATATCTTATTGATGTGGGACAACAAACAAATGGTAAAGAAAGAATTCTTGGGATATTTTTGGTGCAAAAAGGTGCTTTTCTTATAGTACAGGGACAAAATCAGTGGGCAGAAAGAGCTGCACTTTCGCTGTATGAAGTTGACGGTTATATGTTTAATGTTCAAGTGATCTAAATATATATTAGATCATAAGTATTCTCTTCTAATTTCTATTTGTAAAACTTCTTTCATAAGATTTCTCTGGTGCTTATCACTCAGCTCTATATTGACTGTTTGTGAGAAGTACAGGCAGTTATGAAACCCTTTAAGAACACAGCAACCAGTACGTATTTGTTCTTTGTTAAAACGCTGCAGGCTATAGGTCAGCCTTCTGGGATAAAGCCTGTATATCATAGATACATATATGGAATACATATATTCCTATATATCCTATACAGGCTTTATCCCTCATCATTCCTACTTGCTATTTAGATTCCTATGTTTATTTCAATGTCAGCCCTCAAATTTGGTGGAGCAAGGAATTCTTTGAAATGTCTCTTAACTTGACTTTTCCTCTTCCTAGACAGCTCTTCACAAAATAATTGCTTGGCCTTTTCCTTGTATCCTGTTTCCTAACATGTTAACTTTACGTTGAGGCCTTGGAAAGCAATCCTGTTTAAAGTTTCAATTTGTCCTACCCTCACACACATGCACACACACACACACACACACACACAGAATATTGGCACACACAGCAAACATATACTGATCCCCACCTATGATCACATGCTCATAATGGCAATATGCAGTGTGTGTGTGTGTGTGTGTGTGTGTGTTGCTTATATCCCCAACTAGAATGTCAGTTCCATTAGGGCAGAGAACTTTGTTTGTGGTGTTTATTCTTATAGTCCTTGTGCCTGGCACATTTAACAATGAAAAAATTGTTGAATGAATGAAAGGAAGGAAGGACAAAAGAGACGCAAGTAAGCATTAGGGAAGGCATTGATTCCAGGGTCCAAAAGTTCTTTTTGCTTTCAAAACGTGGGCCAAAATGATTCAATAATCATTTTTTAAGGATATGATATTTAGGGAATACTATGCCTCCTCTTAAATGGAGAGGACAGTAGTCAAATAGAGCTTGCTAAGATGGAGGGACTTGAGTCAGTTGTGTTAGTGAAAAAGAAGGATAAAATAATTATCAGAGATGACAAAGAGCATGTCAGTCAAGGATGTTTTGTAATATCCTATTCACTGGAGTAGAAATGGGGGTGGGAAAAAGGACTAGCATGGCAGTGAGGGAGGGGAGAGCAATGCAAGAGAAAGAGATGTAAAATATACAACTAAATTAATTTAGTTATAAAAACAAGAGTTTTCAAACAAATTTGTCAGTGAGCCTTCTTGCTCAATTATAGACCCCAACAATTAAAACCAGAAATAGACAAAACTGCTTCAGTCATACTCTGAAACCCACTGTTATTATTTCAATCACAATTTCTTGAGGCATTAATGATGAAGGTGTTTTGCAATGATCAGATTTCTATTACCAGGCCAGAAAAGTTCTGATAGCAACAGAATGTCTCGAAGATCACATCCTTTCCCTGCCCGTGATCACAAACATATACTGATCCCCACCTATGATCACATGCTCTCTGCCAGCTCTCTTGCATGTACCCTCTGCACTCCCCAACCTCTCCCTGTTACTGCAAACACTTGGTGCTCAGGAAGGCACAAGGACACACACTCGGGGAATCAGAAAAGACTGTTTATTTCACACCGGTGCCAGCCCAGTGGAGTCCCCTCCAAAGGCTGAGCATCTGGCTCTGGTTTTACTGGTCTTTTACACATGTGTGCTTCTGGGTTGGGTGAGGCTAATACAGTTAAGCTTCTGGTTCCTGGCAGAAGGCTGATACAAGAGGCAAGCAAGATTGCAGAAGCCAAAAGCATGCAAGGGAAGTACCTGACCTCAGACATCTGGCTGCCCCTTTTTATCTGCTTTTTACCAGGTTTCCTTCTCATCACTATAAAACTCTAGGTGTCCATCTTATCAGCAAAGAGCCCACCTGTAAAGGCCTGAGCCTGCCACCTCCCCCAGCTGCCAGCACCTGAAAGAAATTTCTCCCTTTCTCTTTTCCAAACCCTTGTCTCTTTTAAAGGCACTAACTTAAATCTACATAAGAATTCTTACTCTCCTTGGGGCACCTGGGTGGCTCAGTCGGTTGAGCCTCTGACTTTCTCTTAGGTCATGATCTCATGGTATGTGGGTTTGAGCCCCGCATCAGGATCTGTGCTGACAGCCAGCTCAGAGCCTGGAGGCTGTTTCAGATTCTGTGTCTCCCTCTCTCTCTGACCCTCCCTTGCTTACACTGTGTCTCTCTCTCTCAGAAAAAAAAAAGAAAACAACATTAAAAAAAGAAATCTTACTCTTCTTTATCTCACTTTTCCTGGTCACCTTTTCACAACTTGCCTCTCCACACCTTTAGCTGAACATGGGATCGAAGTTCAAATTCTAAGCCATTTCTTTGAGTTACTCAGTTTCCCTGGGTTTCTCCCATGTGTATATGCAATATACAGTTGGCCTTTAAACAATATGAAGGTTAGCGGCACTGACTCCCCTACACAGTCAAAAATTTTCATGTAAGTTTTGNCTGGCTGATGCAAGAGGCAAGCAAGATTGCAGAAGCCAAAAGCATGCAAGGAGAGTATCCAGCCTTGGACATCTGGCTTGTCCCTTTTATTTGCATTTACCAGCTTTCCTCTTCAAAGAAAAGCATAAGGAAAAGAAAATAAATTTACAATAAATATCTGTATTGATCAAAAAATATCTGTAAACAAGTTGAGGTGCACAGTTCAATCCTGTGTTGTTTAATGGATTTCTGAAGTGGGCATCATTAGCAAACAACTGAGAAAAATTCTTGACAGGTCTTTGGTGCAAAAAGGTGATTTTATTAAAACACAGGGACAGGATCCATAGGCAGAAAGAGCTGCATTGGGGTTGTGAAGAGTGACTGGTTATATATTTTTAAGCTTGTGGAGGGAGGGGATAGAGGCAAAGTAAAATTCTAAAGAATTTGAAAGCAAGGCTTTCAGGACCTTGAGGGGCTAGCTGCTGTTAAGATCTGGTTACTTTTAGTCTTTTTTAAACAATTTTTTAAAAAAAATTATTTCTGAGAGAGAGAGACAGCGTGAGCAGGGGAGGGTCAGAGAGAGAGGGAGACACAGAATTTGAAGCAAGTTCCAAGCTTCGAGCTAGCTGTCAGCACAGAGTCCGACGCGGTGCTCGAACCCACGAACCGTGAAATCATGACCCGAGGCAAAGTCTGACGCTCAACCGACTAAGCCACCCAGGCACCCCTACTTTTAGTTTTTAATAAGACAAAAAGATTAAGGCAGTAAGGAAGCCATGAATTGCTTGAGGAGCGTCATGCTCTTCATGTTTCAGGGGTCTTTCAGTGAGCTGCAGGGTATAAGGAGATTTAATTTAAGCTACATTTCTCTTGCCTTTGTTTTCCTCATCATTGTTCAAGGCTCAACTGTACATGTTAATAAACTTCTGTTTGTTCTTCTTATTAATCTGTCCTTTTTTATAGGAGCACCAACTGAGAACTAGAAGAGTATAGGAAAAATGATTTTTCCCTCCCCTACACCAGCATATCATAAAGATTTTTAAAGTGTATTGAAAGGGAAGAAAGTTTTTTCTTCTTTTCTAGATTCTTTGGATGATCTAATAATTAAATTGATGCAAGAGAGACTAACAGGAGAAAAACAATTTTTTTTTTTTATGTATGTCAGCTTTACAAGGATAAAAGACCCAAAGGACAGCTAGGTAACTGAGGCTTATGTAAATAACATCCTGAACTAGGAAAAGGGTATAGGTGTAGAGATACAAGGAAAGGAAGGCAGAGGAGATGTTCGGGAGACAACGTTTGCTCTGTTAAGTAGTTAAGTTGCTTGGGTAAAAAGGTATCTGGTTATAGCTCTCTTCCTGGTATAGGCTCCATTTCTAATGTAAATCTAAGCAGTTAAGAGGGAGGTAAAGAGGGGCACCTGGGTGGCTCAGTTGGTTAAGTGTCCGACTTCAGCTCAGGTCATGATCTCACAGCTTGTGGGTTCAAGCCCCACATCAGGCTCTGTGCTGACAGCTTGGAGCCTGGAGCTTGTTTCAGATTCTGTGTCTACCTCTCTGTACCTCCCCTACTCACACTCTATCTCTCTCTCTCTCTCAAAAAATAAATAAACATTAAAAATAAAAATTTAAGAAAAATAAAATAATCCTTAAAACAAACAGTCATATGTTGGGATAACCAATTCTGCTGGCATTCAGAATATAAACTGATTAGTCAGGATAATATAGAAAATATTTAGTAATACAATTATAGGTCTTATCTTGATCTTCATAATTTCTGCTTTATTTTTATGGCAAAACAAATTAAAATTGGAAATAAACAGATTTATTCAGATATTCTGCCTTTGGTAGAGTTTCACAGGCATTTTTAAGGAGTGTTTTGGGGAGTATCTAGGGTCACTTGATGATTTCTTGTGAAATGATCATAGTGCTATCAGCCTTTTTTGCTAATGCAAATTTTCATATAGCAAACAATCTCTTGCCCCTTCTGCTGCTTTCAAACAGAAAGGCTAATCTAAGCTGCCATTTCATCAGTACCAGCTGTCTCAGTCATATACTGATGTTATGCAAGGGCAGAATTTATGAACAAACCTTGATTTGCACTGAAAATTTCATCCTTTGATTCTTTATCAAGTTCCTGTTTTTCACTATTAAAAATACTCAAAACCTTGGTTTGGTCAAACTTAAGGCACACAAGGCTAAGCTTGATCACAAATCCATAGAAAANAGGCACAAGTTCTGCATGTTGCCTTTTAATGGTAGATTGCAACTGTCACTAGAGTACTGTTTTTCCTTTTTAGAAACAACTTTAAGGTTTGAATACAATAACATAATGATACATTTTGGTGACAAATTTGCCATTTATTTCCCTCTATTTCTTCTTCATTATTCTCCATAAGTTTGTCCTTTATTTTGGTGATTCACTGCTCTGCCTCATCCATCCTTGCTGCCATGGCATCCATGCAAGAGTGCATCTCAGTTATAGTATTTTTAATTTCATCCTTCTTTTATCTCCACAGAAAGAGATTCTATGCTCATTTCAACCCCAGCTAGAATTCTTATTATCGTGATACTAAATTGTGTTTCAGACATTTTGTTTGTATCTGTGTTGATTAAGTCCCTGGCTATCATTTCTTCCTGTTCTTTCTTTGGTGTGTATTCTTTTGTTACATGATTTTGATGGAATAAAATTATTAATAAAATAAATAAATAGATACAAATTTTAAAAATTNTGCTAGATGTGTTTTGGTCTAGTTGTTGAAAGAAGCTTCATAGAAAAGAGGAAAAAAGGAAAAGAAAGGGAAAAAAAGGAAGAAAGGGGATAACGTTTGAATATTTAAAATTTTTTTATNTACAAAAAGTATAGGAAAAATTAATAAAAAATCTTTTTTTATAAAACAGAAAATATTTTTTTTCTTTCTGTAGTTAAGAATAAGAAAAGAAAAGATAAAAATAAAAATTTAATAGATGGATCAACGAACAGAATGATATATGGTTGAAATTACATCCATTATCCTCATAAGTCAAACCATGAAGCACTTTATAGTTTGTAAACTAAACAGGCTGAGAGACTTGTGGTGTACCCCTAGAGCATGGTTGGTGCAGTTGGACAGGGCTCGGTGTAATGGCTTCATTTTCCACTAAACGGTGCTGCTTAGTTTACTGGGGTGGATCATTTTGTCGCATGTATGTGTATATATGCATGCGTGGGAGGGGTGAAAAATGACCTCACCTAGTTACCCAGTCTCTAGTATCAGAAGTATGTGCTCTCACCAAACAGCAATTAAGCACCTTCCTTTGTCTCTGGCTTCTGTCCACTCCCTGCTTCTACAGTGTCTGAGACCAAGCTGTTAGCCGGCCAGGCAGCACCTTCCTCCCAAGTTTTATCTCAGATGGGGCTGTGTTTTGAAATTCCTTACTTCTGAGTGCCCTGTGGCTTTGACCTGCCCTGACTCTCTGGAGGAGGTTCTTGCCAAGCAATGGCCAGGTGCCAGCCCACCCCCAGGAATGTTCTGGTGACCACACTGCTGCAGAAGCACAGAGATTGTGGGCAGGTGCCAACCCACCCCAGAAAAAGTTCACACGATCCTGTAGCAGCAGTGTTTCATGGATTATGGTAAATCACAACACACATTTGGTGCCAGGCTTAACCCTTATCTTTGTTCCAATGCCTGAAAATATGGTTGTTTTCTTCAGTCCCCTAGGACCTTTGCCTATGGGGAGGTCACAGCCTCTACCAAATATCCTCTCAGCAGCAGAACCGCCTCTCCCCGTGTGTCTCCTCCTGGGGATTCACCCTTCCCACCAGAGCTCTGCCAGGTATCAAGCTGTGGAGTTTCAGACTCTGTGTTACCATGTTACTAGAACCTTAAAGGCATTTAAACCCTGTCCTTCCTCCTTTCTCCCTTTCTTGTTAGGTCCATTATGGGTGTTTCCACACTTTCTCCTTCTTTCCACCTGCTTTCAGGGGGAGTGCTTTTCCTGTACTCTCCCTAATCTCCATCCTCTGTCTACAAGAAAATTCAGATCCCTACCCTCTGAGGCTTCTCTCTCCCCCAGTTCTCCTCTCTGCACCACATACCTAACATGTTCTGTACTTTAAGTTCTTCAGATTGTTGTGTTAATCCTCAGATAAATTTTCTAGGTGTGCAGGATGGTTTGATGTTGATCTAGCTGCATTTCAGGGACGAGAAAGGCAAAAATATCTTCCATGCTGCTCTGTCATCTTGGCCCCTCCTCTGATTTTAGCTTGTAATTATTGACTTCATTCCTGGTTACCCCGCTAAACTAGGAGTTCTCTGAAGGAAATTATATATCTCATCTATTTTAGTAAATGGCACAGTTCTTAGTGTATAATAGGCACTTAATAAATGTTTAATGAATAAAAATGTCTTCTTTATATTCTAATGCCATTCTTTGCTGTTAGCTATCATACATTATGGGTGTCTCATGTTTATCCTTCTAATATGATTTATTTTCATTCATTTGTATATCTATGCCTATTATGTGCAAGGTTCTTATTTAAAAGCTTTGAGAGATACAAAGATGAGCAATGTATGGAACCTTCCTTTAAGGAAGTTATAAAGCTTTCTTTTTAGTTGGAGCAGTTGGGAATATAAGACATGTATAAAAATACCTATAGTAAAAGCATGTGATAAGTGCCAGAATTTAGTGAAAACCTAGGCAAATCAAATAGCTTTATCCTACTCCTCATTACCTTGACCTTTCTGCAACCTTCATGTGGCTTTAAAGATGGAGAAATCGTTCTTTATAGAACATAAATGAAGAAACTGGCATTGTGAGGAATAAGATAAGTTAGACATGGATTCCACTGGCAAAGATCTTCCAAGCTGGTAAGGAAGATAACACATTTACATAAATAACTAGAATAATAAAGAGACATTTTAAGTGCTATGAGAATAGAAAAGATAATAAGCTATGGAGACTCAGGGAAAAGAGCTCATTTTGAGTTTTCTTCTTGTGAAAGAAGTATATTTTTTTTGACAACTGGTCTCTCAGAAGTTTTTTCTCCTTTATAAATGTCTGTGGCATTTCTATCCTGATAGCTGAAATTACTAGAATTGTATTCTTTGGATAAGTGACATGTTACTCTATAAGCTGTTGGGGGAAAAGGATACATTTATGTGCAGAGGCAGATAAATATTAGAAATAAGAAAATCTAAGAACAAAAAGATGTCCACTTGGTAGGAAAACAATATCTTAAAGAGTGAAACCCCTATTGGGAAGAGATGACACTGGAGGTGTAAAAATTCTTTCCTGTGTCTTAAGAAAAAAAACCCCAATATAGATGTAGCTGATACAAATAAACAATGTGATCAATTTTATGTTTCACATGGAAAATCGATTTCATTGCTTTCTAATTACAATTTATATTTATATTCTTTATGAGATTCTGTAGTCAAGGAATAAAACAAGCATACTTAATTAAGAATATTTTGGACTAATCAGATAAAAGTAGTTACTATTTGGAGGATAAAGGTCAAATATTTTTGGTAAAATAGCAACCCACAAATTGATTGAAAGCAGATTAGTTTGGGTTTTTGTCAGGAATTGTGCCCTGAACACAATACTTCTCTGTGGGAGAGTGGTATTTTGAGTGCAAGAAGTGGTCAGGTTGCCTATTATCTGTGCAGAAGGATTGAGCTTTGCAAAAACAGCTGGCATGATTAAACTTGACTGCCAAGGGAGAGTCAGCAGTGAAAGATAAGAGTGTAATAAAATTTTCCTCATGTAGGCAGAACCACTCTACCAGAAATAGCAAAATGAACCAGAAGAAAGCTAAATGTGAATATAATTCAGTCTAAAAAGTCAATGAGACTGTCATGCTATATTATTTTGAGATATTTAAAAAACCAATGTGACATAGCCTTTTCCTCAAGAAATCCGAATTGTTAAAGGTTCAAGGTGTTATTGGAAGGAGCTCTAATGATAGAAACTAATGCATAACAAACTATGGGTTAATGAAATAAAGTACATTTGTATTGGAAATTCTAATGGTAGGCTAAAAATGACCACAGACAGGATTGTATATGTTTATGCATTGTAGTATTCACTGTCTGTTCCCTGTATTGAGCTTATAAATNGTCGGGCTCTGTGCTGAAAGCTCAGAGCCTGGAGCTGCTTCAGATTCTGTGTCTCCCTCTCTCTCTGCCCTCCCCCACTAGTTCTCTCACTCTCTCTGTCTCTCAAAAATAAATAAACATTAAAAAATTAAAATATATTTAGCAGTCGGCATGGTGACATCCATCCATTCGGAGAGATGCCAGCAAGGATCTTTAAAATAATGTAAAGTATAAGTTATTCCGTTTTTGCCTTTTGAGTAAT
>NW_027531456.1:128067-128358 GCF_008692635.1 Crocuta crocuta | reverse complement strand
TTTGATTTGTATTTCCCTGATGAGGAGGGATGCTGAGCATCGTTTCATGTGTCTGTTGGCCATCTGGATGTCCTCTTTGGAAGAGTGTCTGTTCATATCTTCTGCCCATTTCTTCACTGGATTGTTTGTTTTTCAGGCGTGTAGTTTGGTGAGTTCCTTATAGATTTTTCATATTACCCCTTTATCTGATATGTCATTTGCAACTATCTTTTCCCATTCTGTTGGTTGCCTATTAATTTTCTGGGTTGTTTCCTTGGCTGTGCAGAAGCTTTTAATCTTGATGAGGTCCCA
>NW_027531456.1:127858-128046 GCF_008692635.1 Crocuta crocuta | reverse complement strand
TTCAGGTCCTTGATCCATTTTGAGTTTATTTTTGTGCATGGTGTGAGAAAATGATCTAGTTTCATTCTTCTGCATGTTGCTGTCCAATTCTCCCAACACCATCTGTTAAAGAGGCTGTCTTTTTTCCATTGGATATTCTTTCCTGCTTTGTCAAAGATCAGTTGGCTGTATACTTTTGGGTCCACTTC
>NW_027531456.1:127421-127752 GCF_008692635.1 Crocuta crocuta | reverse complement strand
GGTATTTATCTTAAAAGATTCTTTTTTTAATTAAAAATTTTAATGCTTATTTATTTTTTGGAGAGGGAGAGACAGACACAGTGCAAGCAGGGGAGAGACCGAGAAAGCGAGGCACAGAATCCGAAGCAGGATCCAGGCTCTGAAATGTCAAAACAGAGTCCAATGAGGGGCTGGAACTCAAGGACTGCAAGATCATGACTTAAGCCAAAGTCTGACACTAAACCAACTGAGCTACATAGGTTTAAAAATGAAATTATCTGGCCTTGGGAATCTTTGGAGTTGCTGGATTTAGTCTTAAAATATTTGTGTTTAGAATGATGGTAAAACCTAA
>NW_027531456.1:102100-127173 GCF_008692635.1 Crocuta crocuta | reverse complement strand
AGGTAGGCATGGGAGAATATAGGCACAGTCACTTTGTTGAAGGTGTGTGGTCGAGCTTGACAGTGTGGACACAGGAGAAAGGAAGAGGAGTAGAAAATAACTAATTAGAGACTCCTATTTTAAAATGATAGGCAGTTCTCAACTTTATGAAGTTTCCTTGAATCTATGGGCTGTCCTGAAATCCTACACTTAGGTGTTTAATTTTCATCTATATATCTCATTTACTATTACAGAAATTTCAAATACACTTAACATACCTTTTGACAAATTTTAATGTCCTGATAATTAAAAATAATAAAATCACAGAGTTCCTATGAACCTCTGTGTATTTGTTTTATTTTTTTATTTTTTTTACATCACATCTTCATACTTTAATATATAACTGAGTTTTATTTGTTACACAAGAAGTTACAAACTATAGATGAAAATGACATTTCTCAAATTCTTCTGCATGAGAGACAAGGCTTCAAGTGCCTTCCAGCAGCGTAGAGTGTATTAAAGACAAGAAAATTTTAGTTTAGAAAAAAGCATGCCAACATTTTTGATTCTTCAAAAAGAAAGGCAATTCTAAAGGGAAAAGAGTTAAATATATATTTTTTCAGTTTAGGTAAATTTTTTTACTCTAATTGTTTAGGCTTTAAAATTTCTTTTATCGAGCAACTCTTCCATTATTGTATTTCTCCAGGTAATGGCCACCTTTATAAGAAACAAATCAAAGCAAAGATAATTTATTGTCCACTAAAAATTTCATTTTCTGTTAGCATCCAAAATATGAGATCATATATCTGAGTATTTGTTTTAGTACAAGGTTTTAGACGGGGGAGTCACAGGTTTGGGAATAGGCAAAGTTGATTGTAAAGCCTCTGTGGGAAGACTGAAAAATGCCGATCAAAATCCAGATCGGAGCTTTGGCTTTTCTAATTATGAAGAAATGTATGTGTTAGCCTGTTGTGTCCTTTGTAAGATACATTTCCAAAGGTATTATATTTCATATTCTCTAGGGAACTCAGTAGGGCAAAGTGCTCATGGAGAGTAAAAAGCTAGTGGTCAAGATTCTGGACTGATAGCTCACAGCTTTGCTTCTTGCTTCCTTTATCTCTTGGAGTAATATTTTCTTCAGTGTCTTTGATCTGTTCTTGTAGGTACTGCACATGGAAATGTGGAAGGAAGAGAATAGATTGAAATTACAGAAATTTTGCTGGAGAATTATGTCCCTAAATTGATATTTTAAGTATGCTACTTTGATTTCTTATATTTGCTATTATAAGAATCTGGGATATAGCATTTTTTTTTAACTTTATATGTATCATAAGTTTAAAACAGGGTCGCTGGGGTGGCTCAGTTGGGTGAGTGTCTGGCTTCATCCCAGATCATGATATTGCAGTTTGTGATTCGAGACCAGCATTGGGCTCTGTGCTGACAGCTCAGAGCTTGGAGCCTACTTCGGATTTTGTGTCTCCCTTTGTCTCTGCCCTTTCCCTGTGCACACTGTCTCTTTCTCTCAAAAGTAAACAGTTAAAAACAGAAGTTGATAACAGATACTTTTTTAATTAACTGCCTAGTACATTGTGAGATTCAATAAATAATTCTTGAGTTAATATACGATTATTGAAATAAATAATTTTATAATCTATTAGAATTACTCAATTATATGATTTTAAATAATTTCTCCTAAGAAAAATACAAAAATAGCTATTATATATTTTATTTTATTTTCTATTTTAGGGAGAAGGAGAGAGTGTGAGGTGGGGAGAGAGGCAGAGGGGTAGAGGGAGAGAGAGAGAGAATCTTAACCAAGCTCCATGCTCAGCGTGGAGCCTTACATGTCACTTGATCTCACAACCTTGGGACTCTGACCTGAGCCAAAATCAAGTTTCAGACACTCAGTCAACTGAGCTACCCATGCATACACAGACACATGCACATATATATTGTGTGTATGTACACACATGTATATACACAAATGCAAAATACATATATATGTAAGTACATATTTATATATAATCTTTCAATCCCTTATGTGCTTTTTTTTTCTTTATAGTCCACCTCTTTTTCAGTCCCCCTTTCCATTTCTCTCATCCCTTTTTCTCTCTCCTCCTTTTCACTTTGTTTCCATGTTCATTATCCTAAAGTTCATTTATCTCTTTGATTTTACTCACTTTTCACATGCCAATAATTGTTTTTCATATATCTCCAATTTCTCCCAACTTTTATTTCTTTCTTCACACTCTTCCATGCTTCTCTACTAGTAGAAACACACACACACACACACACACACACACACACACACACAATCTCTTTCTAAGATCCTTTTCCTCTACCCTATAGTTTTCTTCCTCCTTTTGTAGCTCAGGCTAACAGATTTTCATTTTTTGGTGTTTCTACTAAGTTTTCTCAGTACCTTTTTTTTTTAGAAATGGTTCTGTGGATTGCAAAAGACACATCTAATAGTGAAATGCTGTCCAAAATATACAAAGAATTCTTAAGACTGAACAATAAGAAACCAAACAAATCTGATTAAAAAATGGGCCATAAACTTTGACAGATATCTCACTGAAGCTACATAGATGGCAATTTTTTTTTCTTAGTATTATTGTCTCTTTGGTATTTCTTTTTCTCTTTTTCTGAGTCTTCTTTGTTTATCTACTTCTATGGTGTTGTGTTATTTTCTCAGGATCCCTCTCATTTCTATTTTTGTTTTTCTGAGTCTTTTTTCCTTTGGCTGTGATCCTTCCTTTTCCTGTACTGTCTTTTCTCTGTTTATCTGCTAAACTTTCCTTCCACCAGTCTATGTATTTCAATGTCTCTGTATAGCCTGCCATGATATCCCAGGAAAAATGAATTGCTCCTTTGTGCTTCCTGGAATTTGCTCATATCTCTATAAGCAAATTTATGAAAACATGTCATTTATTTCTGAGTACTAGGCAGGTAGCTAAACTCAAGGTGTTTTCTGTTTAGGGTGCATTAAATTGAACATAGCCCAAGAAAGTGCTGAAAGCAAAATACTTTAAAAAATGTTTTTTTTTAAATGTTTTATTTAGAGACAGCGTGAGCAGGGGAGGGTCAGAGAGAGAGAGGGAGCCACAGACTGAAACAGGCTCCAGGCTCTGAGCTGGCAGTCAGCACAGAGCCCGACGCGGGGCTCGAACCCACAAACCGCGAGATCATGACCTAAGCGAAAGTCTGACGCTTAACCGACTAAGCCACCCAGGCGCCCCAAAAATATGTTTATTTTGAAAGAGAGAAAGCACACAAGCAGAGGAGGGGCAGAGAGAGGGAGATAGAGAATACCAAACAAGCTTTGCACCATCAGCGTGGAGCCTGACATGGGGCTCGATCTCACGAACTGTGAGATCATGGCCTGAGCTGAAATCGAGAGTCAGATGATTAACTGACTGTGCCACCCAGGCTCCCCAAAAGAAAAATACTTTTTAGTACTTGGTACAAGTAAGGAGACAGGGAAATAACTCTCAAAGCACTGTCTCTTTGTGAGGTTAGTGCAAGAAGATTTTATTTAGTGTAACAGAGGGCAGGGGCAGAGCGCTTGCATATACATTAAAGGACTTACACATATTCTATCACTTAGGCACTTCAGTTTAATTGCACATGCCTAGCATGTCAACATGCTAGTGCATACATCATAATTACAAAAAATGGCAGAAAATCCCACCCATAGGGGACATTTTAGTATTATCGTAAGGTAATTGTAACTTTAAGACAACTTAGATCTTCTGTGCAGATCCTCAGCTCCAAACTAGCTCAAATTGGCTCACATAAGGGTCTATCATGCCTAACTGGCCATCTCCTTATTTCTAACTGCTGGACCTACAAAACAAAATGCATTTCTTTCCTGTTTTTGTCCTCTCCCCCTCTTCCCTTCTATGGATAACTTTCAGCCCTTTGATTTGAGTAACTTCACATTGCATCCTGGTTAAAAGGTAGAGTGGTCATTGTTGAAGCACAAGACAATGAAGACTATGGGAAGGAACAATCTTGGATTTAAATCCTAGCTGCTCCACTTGGACAAGTTTCTTCATCTCTCTAAGCTGCTTTCCCTAACTGATCATTATAAGATGAGCCATGTAAATTATTATCCAAACTGAAGCATGTTTGAGAATGAATGAGGGTTCTGAAAATAATTAAAGTTAAATAACAGCTGGAAATATTTATTGACCAGCAAATTGGTTTTATTTTATTAATGAGCCTGTAAATAGGTTTATACAAAAACTTTCCAAAAATTAAATCTTTCTAAAAGTAAAAATAACACATATTTGTGTAAATTAAAGCAAATTTAAAAATACATTTTATATTGAATATCTGAGCCACCTCTGTAATAAAGATGTAAAAGATTTACAGTACTCCAGAAGATTTACAATTAATCCTCAACTTCTTCCCCTGACCCTAGGCAAACCTTGATCTGCTTTCTATGACTACAAAATAGTTTTGCCTATTTTAAAATTTTATATAGATACAATCATACAGCATGCACTTCTTTGGCTTCCCTCGCTCAGCATCATGTTTTTTATATTAAACCATATCCAGGCCTTATTTTTCTAAGAAATATTTCATTTTATGGACAGACCATGATTTGTTTATGTTTGATATTATTTCATTGAGGTTTCAGCAGGAGTGAAAGCAGACCCTCGTGTCCAATCTATATCAGTCTTTTCCTGGTTTGCTGAGATTTCTTATTATTGTTTTATTCTTGCAGGATTGCTAATCTGTTTAGATCACCTTTTTCCTGGCTCTTTGGAGATAATAACTCATTTCTTTCCTTTTCTGCTAAAAGAGTGAATTGCATTATAGATTTCCTTATGTTAAAACAACCTCACATTCTTGAAATAAACGCAATTTTGTTATGATGCATTATTATTTTTATCTGTTGCTGGATTTATTTTGCTACTGTTTCATTTACATTATTTGTCTTTATTTTCTAATTGAGAGTGGCTCCTGATTTTATGTTCTCATCACCTTTTTTTGGTATAGTTTTTGTATCAAGGTTATATTAGCCTCATAAATTAAGTTTGGGAGCGGTTTCTCTATTTTTCTTTCCTGAAATATATTCTGTAATATTTATTTATCTGTTACTTATGTAATAAGAGAAAGTTCTATATTAGTTTTCTTTTCATGTGGTAAATAATTACCCAAAATTTAGCAGCTTAAGACAATACTCACTTATTTTCCATAGTTACATAGGTCAGAAATCAGGTGAACATGTTGATTTCTTTGCTTAGAGTCTCACAGACCAAACTTAAGAAGTCAAAATAGCTTCATTCCTTTCTGGGCTTTCTAGAGCAGAGTCCTTTTGAGGCTCATCAAACCATGGTTTGTATTCAGTTTTATGCAGTTATAAGTTTCTGAGGTTACTGTTTCATAGAATAAGCTGAGTAACAGCCTTAATTCCATGAGTAAAGTCTCTTTTGACTTGTAATATAACATGTTCACAGGCATAACACCAGGGACAAAATTACAAGGGCCTAAAATTTTGCTTATCAGAAGTTTATCTGTAGAAACATTTGTGCCTGCTGCTAGGAATTTACCCAAGGGATACAGGAGTGCTGATGCATAGGGGCACACGTACCCCAATGTTCATAGCAACACTTTCAACAATAGCCAAAGCACGGAAAGAGTCTAAGTGTCCATCAACTGACGAATGGATCAAGAAGACGTGGTTTATCTATATAATGGAATACTACATGGCAATGAGAAAGAATGAAATCTGGCCATTTGTAGCAATGTGGATGGAAATCGAAGGTGTTATGCTGAGCAAAATAAGTCAGGCAGAGAAAGATATCATATGTTTGCACTTATAAGTGGAACAGGAGAAACTTAACAGAGGACCGTGGGAGGGAAGAAGGGAAAAAATAGTTGGGGAGAGGGATGGAGGAAAACCATGAGAGACTCTNTTTAAGATGTTTCTATTTCTTTTTGACTTAATTTGCAAAGTTTAATTATTCTTGTAATTTATACATTTTAATGCAAACTTTCAAATTTGTATGTAATTTAAAAATTTTTGCATTATTTACAATCATGTACCCTTTTTAGGAAGAAATACATTTAGATATACAGTTCATGATAAGAAAGGTAAATATTCACACAATGGAAAAGCATATAAGAGTCAAAACAAACTGACCAGATCTATATGTATCAACACAAATCTCATAAACAATTGTACTCTGTATACAAAATAAGATCAAATGGATATACATATTTTGGGACCACTTTGTAAAAAAGCATAGAAGACACCAGAGAATGCTTTCTGCAGAGATAAAATAACTAAAATCTAGTCGGCTGAAATTAAAAATTCTATAAGTGAGAGGTAATTTCAGATGGATGCCATGATGGTGAGGATGGACATAACAGAACAGCAAATCAATGATATAGAAGATAAAATTATGGAAAATAATGAAGCTGAAAAGAAGAAGGATACAAAGACCAAAGATCATGATAGAAGACTTAGAGAACTCGGGGATTTATTAAAGAGGAATAATATTTGTATCATAGGAGTCCCAGAAGATGAATAGAGAGATAAAGGGACAAAACGTTTGTGTGAGCAAATTATAGTGGAAAGCTTTCTTAATCTGGGGAAGGACACAGACATTAAAATCCAAGAAGCATAGAGAACTCCCATCAAATTTAACAAAAGCTGACCAGCACCAAGGCATATCACAGTCAAATTCACAAAATTCACAGACAAGGAAAGAATAACGAAAACAGCAAGGGAAAAAAAGTCCTTAACCTCCATGGGAAGGCAGATCAGGTTAACAGCAGATCTAGTCAAAAAAATTGGCAGTACAAAAAGAGTGGCAAGGAAATATTCAACATGCTGAATACGTAAAGTATGCAGCCAAGAATTCCTTATCCAGCAAGGCTGTCATTCAGAGTAGAAGGAGAGATAAAGTGTTTCCCAGAAAAACAAAATAAAAGGAGTTCATAATCACTAAACCAGCCCTGCAAGAAATTTGTGGGGAATCTTAGGGTGGAGAAAAATAAGACACCAAAAGCAATAAAAACTATAAAGGACCAGAGATCATCAGAAGGAACACTAAATCTACAGGCAACACAATAGTGATAAATTGATAGCTTTCAATAATCACTGTGAATGTAAAAGGGCTAAATACTCCAATCAAAACACACAGGGCATCGAATGAATAAAAAAACACACAAGAGACTCATTTTAGACCTAAATACACCTGAAGATTGAAAGTGAGGGGATGGAGAACCATCTATCATGCTAACGGATGACAAAAGAAAGCTGCAGTAGCCATATTTATATCAGACAAACTAGACTGTAAAACAAAGACTTTAAAAAGAGATGATAAAGGTCATTATATAATAATTAAGGGGTCTATCTATCAAGAAGATCTAAAAATATAAATATTTATGTCCCCAACATGATAACATGCAAATATATAAATCAAATTATCATAAACATAAAGAAACTCATTGATAATAATACAATAATAGTAGGGGACTTTAAGCTCCACTTACAACAATGGACACATCATCTAAGCAGAAAACTAGCAAGGAAACAATGGCTTTGAACGACACACTGGACCAGATGGACTTAACAGATATGTTAAGAACATTTCACCTGAAAGCAGCAGAATATGCATTCTTCTCGAGTGCACATGGAACGTTATCCAGAATAGATCACATACAGGGTCGCAAATCAACCATCAAAAAGTACAAAAAGTTCAAGATCATCTCTATCAAAATGCCACCAGCATTCTTCAAAGAACTATAACAAACTATCTTAAAATTTGTATGGATTCACAAAAGACTCCATATAGCCATATCAATCCTGACAATGAAAAACAAAACTGAAGGGATCATGATTCTGAATTTCAAGCTATATTACAATGCTTACCTATCAAGATGGTGTGGTACTGGAACAGAAACAGACACATAGATCAATGGAGCAGAATAGAAAACCGAGAAATGGATCAACAACTATATGGTCAACTCATCTTTGACAAAGCAGGAAAGAATACCCAATAGAAAAAAGACAGTCTCTTCATCAAATGGCATTGGGAAAACTGGACAGCAACATGCAGAATAATGAAAATAGGTCACTTTCTTATACCATGCACAAATATAAATTCAAAATGGATGAAAGACCTAAATGTAAGACAGGAAGGGATCAAAATCCTAGAGAATACAGGCAGCAACCTCTTTGACTTGGCCAGAGCAACTTCTTACTAGACACGTTGCCAAAGGTAAGGGAAACAAAAATGAACATGATCTATTGGTACTTCATTAAGATAAAAAGCTTTTGTACAGCAAAGGAAACAACAAAACCAAATGCAGCCTAAGGAATGGGAGAAGATACTTTCAAACAACAAATTTTATAAGATGTTAGTATCCAAAATCTATAAAGAACTTATTAAACATAACACCCAAAAAACAAAGGCCCTAGTTAAAAAATGGGCAGAAGATGTGAATATATAGTTTTATAAATAAAACATCCGAATGGTTAAGAGACACATGGGATGCTCAATATCACTTATCATCAGGGAAGTACAAATCAAAACTCAAATGAAATATCACTTCAAATGTGATAGAATGGCTAAATGGGGGAAAAGGGGAATCCTATTTTACTATTGGTGGGAATGCAAACCGGTACAGCCACTCTGTAGAACAGTATGGAGGTTCCTCAAGAAACGGAAAATATGACTAATGATCCAGCAATTGCACCATTAGGTGTTTACCAAATGGATTCCAAAATACAGATTCAAAGTGGTACCTGCACCCAAATATTTATAGTGGAATTATCAACAAAGGCCAAACTACAGAGAGAGCCCAAATGCCCATCAACTGATGAATGGATAAATAAAATATAGTATATATGTACAATGGAATATTAGCCATCAAAAAGAATGAAATATTGCCATTGGCAATGACGTGGATTGAGCTAGAATGCATTATGCTAAGCGAAATAAATCAATCACGAAAGGCAAATACCATATGACCTCACTCATATGTAGAATTGAAGAAACAGAATGAATTAACACGTGGGAAAGAGGGGGGAAGAAGAGACGGAAACAAAACATAAGACAGTCTTAATGATAGAGAAGAAACAGGGTTGATGTAGGGAAGTGGATGGTAGATGGGCTAGATGGATGATGAGTATTAAATGGCACTTGTGATGAGTATTGGCTGTTATATGTAAGTGATGTATCACTGAATTCTGAAACAAATATTGTAACTATGCCAACTTACTAACATTAAAAGAAAGAATGGATGTTGTGCTCTGTCAAATGATTTTTCTGCATGTATTGAGATCATATAATTCTTATCTTTCATTAATATGTTGTATAATGTTGATTGACTTGCAAATAGTGAATCTCTCTTGCAGCCCAGGAATAAATCTTACTGCATTGTGGTGAATAATTTTTTTTAAATGTGCTTTGTGTTTATTTTTTTTAAATGTGCTTTGTATTTATTTATTTATTTACAAATAGTTTGTCGTCAATTTGGTTTCCATGTAACACCCCGTGCTCATCCCCACAAGTGCCCTCCTCCGTGCCCATCTCTCCCCTCCCCCTCACACCTATGAGTCCTCAGTTTACTCTTAGCATTCAAGAGTCTCTCATGGTTTGCCTCTCTCCCTCTCCCCTACCATTTCCCCCCTTCTTCTCCCCCATGGTCCTCCGTTAAGTTCCTCCTAATCCTCCTATACGTGCAAACATATGATATTTGTCCTTCTCTGCCTGACTTATTTTGCTCAGCATAACACCCTCAAGGTCCATCCAGGTTACTACACATGGCCAGATTTCATTCTTTCTCATTGCCATGTAGTATTCCATCGTTTAGATAAAAGCTTCTGAACGGCAAAGGAAACAATCCACAAAACTAATAGGCAACCAACGTAATGGGAAAAGATAGTTGCAAATGACATATCAGACAAAGGGTTAATATCCAAAATCTATAAGGAATTCACCAAACTCCACACCCGAAAAACAAACAACCCAATAAAGAAATGGGCAGAAGATATGAACAGACACTTCTCCAAAGAGGACATCCAGATGGCCAACAGACACATGAAATGATGCTTAGCATCCCTCCTCATCAGTGAGTAATTTTTTTAATGCACTGTTGGGTTGAATTTGCTAGTATCTTGTTGAGAATATTTGTATCCAGGTTTATCAGGGATATTTACCTGTAATTCTCCTTTTCAGTGGGGTCTAGTGTGGTTTTGGAGTCCGGGTATTGTTGGCCTCATAGAATGAATGTGGAAGTTTTCCTTCCATCTCTGTTTTTTGGAACAGATTAAGAAGAATAGGTATTAACTCTTTAAATGTTTGGTAGATTTTCCATGGGAAGCTACCTGACCCTAGATTTTTATGACGGCAGTTTTTTATTACTCATTCAATTTCTTTGCTGGTTATGCGTCTGTTCCAATTTTCTATTCCTTCCAGTTTCACTTTTGGTACTTTGTTCCTATGAATTTATCCACTTCTTCAGATTACCCAATTTGTTGGCCTATCATTTTTCATAATATTATCTTATAATTGTATTTCTCTGGTGTCAGTTGTGATCTGTTGTTCTCTTTCACTCGTGATTTTATTTACTTGGTTTCTCTTTTCTTTTTGATAAGTCTGACTAGTGTTTTATAATTTTATTAATTCTTTCAAAGAACCAGCTGCTAGTTTCATTGATCTGTTCTACTGTGTGTTTTTTTTTTTTGGTTGTTGTTTTTATAACATTTATTTCTGTTCTAATTTTTATTATTTCCCTTCTGCTACTGGCTTTAAGCTTCATTTGCTGTTCCTTTTCTAGCTCCTTTAGATGTAATGTTAGATTTTGTATTTGACACTTTTGTTGCTTCTTAAGGTACTCACATATTGCTATATGTATCCCTCTTATAACCACTTTTGCTGTATAATAAAGGTTTCGGACTGTTGTGTTTTTTCCATTTGTTCCATGTGTTTATTTCTTCTTTAATTTCCTGGTTAATTCATTCATTCCTTAGTAGGATGTTCTTTAACCTCCATGTATTTGTGGTCTTTCCAAATTTTTTCTTGTGGTTGACTTCAAGTTTTATAGTGTTGTGGCCCAAAAATATGCATAGTATGATTTCAATCTTTATGTACTTGTTGAGGCCTAATTTGTGACCTTGTATGTGATCTATTCCAGAGAAGGTTCAATGTGTACTTGAAAACAATGTGTATTCTGCTGCTTTAAGATGAAATGTTCTAAATATATCTATCAAGTCTATCTGGTCTAGTGTGACATTCAAAGCCATTATTTCCTTACTGATTTTCTGCTTAGATGATCTGTCCATTGCTGTAAGTGGGGTTTTAAAGTTCCAAACTATTATTGTGTTGTTATTAATCAGTTTCTTTATGTTTTTATTAATTCAATTACATAATTATATGCTCATGTAGAAGGCATAAACATTTATAATTGTCAGATCTTCTTGTGGATAGACCCCTTTATTACAATATAGTGCCCTTCTTCATCTCTTGTTATAGTATTTGGTTTAAAATCTAGTTTGTATGATATAAGTATGGGTACTCTGGCCTTCTTTTGATATCCATTAGAAGATAGATGGTTCTTCATCCCCTTACTTTCAATCTGAAGATTTAGGTCCAAACTGGGTCTCTTGTTGGCAGCATAGAGATGGGTCTTATAAATTAATCCATTTTGATACTCTATGCTTTTTGATTGGAGCATTTAGTCCAGTTATATTCAGAGTGATTATTGATAGATATGAGTTGAGTGCCATCACATTACCTATAAAGTCGTTGTCTCTGGAGATTTTTTTCTGTTCTTTTCTATTGTTTTTTCCTCTTAGTCTTTCTTTCTCACTCAAAGAGTCCCCTTTAATATTTCTTACAGGGATGGTAACAAATTTCTTTAGTTTTTGTGTGTGTGGGGAAACTCTTTGTCTTTCCTTCTATTCTGAATGGTAGACTTCTTGGATAAAGTAATTTTTTGTGCATATATTTTCCATTTCCATTCACCATATTGAATCTACCATGCCACTCCCTTTTGGTCTGCCAAGTTTCTGTGGAGATATGCTTCCAACTCTATTTGTCTTCTCTTGTAGTTTAGGTATTTCTTTTCCCTTGATGCTTTCAGGGTTATTATCTCCATTTTGCAAATATTACTATGATATGTCTTGTTGTTCGCCTGCTTTTGTTGTTTTTGATGGGAGTTCTCTGTGTCTCCTGGATTTGGATATCTGTTTCCTTCCCCAGATTAAAGAAGTTTTTAGCTATATTTTACTGAAATAAACCTTCTGCCCCTTTTCTCTCTTCTTCTTCTTGGACTCCTATGATCTGAGTGTTATTACACTTTATGTTGTTGCTGATTTTCTAAGTCTACTTTTGTCATCCAATATTTTCCTTTCTCTCTTCATTTTACCTCCATTATTTTCTAGAATTTTTATATTCTGTATCATTGATTCGTTCCTTTGCTTTTTCCATTCTTGTGATCATTACTTACAGTTGGTTTTGCATCTCAGTTATAGCTTTTTTTTTTTTAATTTTGGTATCACAAGTGCTTAGTGTTTGGTTTTTTCTTTTTATCTGTGTCATAAGGGACTCCCTGGTGTCTTCTATGCTGTTTTCAAGTCTAGAGAGTATCTTTATGACTGTTGTTTTGAATTATGCTTAAGGCATATGTATTTGTTTTGATTAGATCCCTGGTTGTGACTTTGTGTTTTTGTTTTTGTTTTATTTTGGGTTGAATTCCTCCATCTTGGCATTTTGTCTGTGTTTCTGTCCTCTCTGTGTTAAGAAAGCCTGTTATGTTTCCTGCTCTTGAGAGTAATGTCAGTATTAAGAAGACCTCATATGCTGTCCAGGATCTGGCACTTCAGGAAGTGATTTGGTGTATGCTGCATGCACTCTGGTATTGTGTCTTGTTTACTTTTGCCTTCAGTCCAGTCCTTTGCAGAGTTTCCTCTTGCTTGCAGTGGGGAGTGTTTGGGCCTTGTCTACTGTGTGGTGTGTTTTAACTAGGTGTGTTTTGTTCTGCTTGTTAAGGAGGCTAGATCCTATTTCTCCTAGAAATGAAGTTTTGCAGCACTCTATGGTCAGTGGACTTCATCCATGTGGCAATGTTTGTGCTGGTTTTCTGGGGGCAGAACCAGCTATTTCTCTAACTCTCAGGCACACTGGTCCTAGTTCAAAGCACCTGCAGTGTGTTGGGGGTGGGACATGGTATAAACAGCTCAGTCTTCTAATTTGGTCTCTCTTCTGCTTGACGAAGTCTGTTTGTGATGATGGTCATGGTTAAAAATGGCATCAGCTGGCCCTTTAGTCTCCAGAGAAGGGAGTTTGTGCCCACCACTGTTCATGAAACCCTCACAAAAGAGTGAACAATCTCCCCTTGTTTGTTCCAGTCTTCTCTCATAATCCTGCTTTCATCCTGTTTGTATCCAAGCTATCTGCCCACCTGGCAGTGCAGTGCTTCTATGTTTTATCTTAGGATTGCTGGCTGGGTTTCAAAACTCCAAATTTTAGGGATCTAGCACAGCATGGACCCACAGTGATACTCTAGGGCAGGGTCTTGCAGCACTGCATCTTCTGCTGGTTTTTCCCAGAACACACAGCATGTTGTTTACGGTAAAGCACAGCAAAAAGCCAGTATCCAGGTTAGCTGCCCTCAGCAGGAGCCTCTGTTTCTATGTTAATGAACACAGCAGTTCAATGGCTCCCTCTAGCTCTTTTGTCCCCTGAGATACAGTGCCACCTCTCCAAAATGAACTCCAAAAAAAGAACTGTGTGTTCCAATGTGACCCAGGGTATCCTCAGACCATGCTGTCCACTTCCAGGCCTACGCCCTCCTTCTCCACATGAGCAAAACTACACCCATAAAGCTTCACCTCAATGATGTTGTAGACTTCTAAAACTTCAGACTTTGAGCTCTTCTGTTTCTAAAAACTTGAGATAACCAGAACTTCTTGTCTTCCTTGTCAGTGATTTGGGAAAGTGTTTTTCTTGTGTAATGCCCGGAGCCCTGTTGTCTCTCTCCTCTCTCTCACTTTCTTTTCTTTCTATCTCCTCTCTTTCTGATCAGGGCTCTCTCCTCTCTGCAGCACTGGTGGTTTTTTTCTCCCTCAATCATATCTTTGCACCTCTTACCTTCAATGATGGGGCCTCTTTTCTTCCTTTAATTGTGCAATTTGCTCTCTTAGGCCTCAAATCGATTTCTTGGGTGATTAGAGTGATTTCATATCCTGTGTTCACAGGATTATGCAAACATAGAGTCCCTGTACTACTCCACTATCTCAACTCTCCCATCCCTATGGTAAATATTTTTCTATCCCCTCACTTTCAATCTACAGGTGTATTTAAGATCTAAAATTAGTCTCTTACAGGAAGCATATAGATGGGTCTTGCATTTTTCTCCATTCTGGCTCTCTATGTTTTTTGATTGGAGTATTTAGACCATTTATATTCAGAGTAATTATTGATAGCTATGAAATTAGTGCGATTTTATTAATTGTTTTGTCNAGGTCAAGGAGGCTGTTTCCTGCTTTCTCCTCTAGGGTGTTGATAGTTTCCTGTCTCACGTTCAGGTCCTTTATCCATTTTGAGTTTATTTTTGTGCATGGTGTGAGAAAATGATCTAGTTTCATTTTTCTGCATGTTGTTGTGGAGACATCTCCTTCTAACCTTATTTGTCTTCCCTTGTAAGCTAGGGACCTCTTGTCTTTCTGCTTTTAGGGATTTTTGGTCACTATATTTTGTAAATTTCACTACAATATGTCTAGGTGATGGACTGCTGAGTTCCCTGTCTACAGTCATGATCCTATACTTTTCTCTCATTTAATCAACATTATTTTGCATAATTTCATCTTCTACATTACTTATTCATTCCTCTGCTTCTTCCATCCTTGGGGTCATTATATCCAGTCAGTTTTGAATCTTCATTATTGCATTTTTCATTTCAGCCTGCCTAGTTTTTAGGTATTTTACCTGTGTTTGTGTCTTTTATGCTTTTCTCAAGCTCAGCCAGCATCATTATGATTGTTTATTTAAATTCTGGATCAGAATTTCTTTTATCTTTTATCTTTTTGTATTAGATCCCTGGCTGTGGCCTTTTCTTGTTCTTTCTTTTGTGATAAGTTTCTCCATCTTCCCATTTTGTCTAGGTCCCTTTCTTCTGTGTGTTAGGAAAGTTTATTATATTTCCTGATCCTGGGAGTAATGGCTTTATGAAGAAGAGGTGATATAATGTCCATAGCCTGACATTTTAGTCAACGCCTCTGGTGTATGTACTCTGCTTCTGTGTTTTGCCTGTTACTCTCCTCATCTCAGTCTTTTTGCAGAGTTTGACTTTGTCTGTAGTGTGGAATATTTGGAACTTGGCCAGAGTGTGGGAAGTTTTATTTAATTTTGCGGTGGACTGCTTGTTAAAAAGACTTGATGCTATTTCCACCAGACCTGAAACTTTGCAGAAGTCTATGGTCAGTAGATGTGGTGTATGTGTGGGTTTTTTAATTTTGTTTTTAATTTTTTAATGTTTTTATTTATTTCTGAGAGGGAGAGAGAAATAGCGTGAGCAGGGGAGGGTCATAAAGAGAGGGAGACACAGACTACAAACCAGCTCCAGGCTCTGAGATAGCTGTCAGCACAGAGCCTGATGTGGGGCTTGAACCCACGAACCGTGAGATCATGACCTGACTCAAAGTCAGACACTCAACCCACTGAGCCACCCAAGCAGCCCGTGTGTGGGTTTATGCTGGTCTTCTGGTTGAGGAGCTGCTGTCCTGGTTCTCAGGTCTCTGAGAAATAAGAATTTACCCCAGAAATAAGCACCAGCAAAGTGCAGGGGGTGTGTTACTTGTAAGCATTTTAGGCCACCAGTATTGGTGTTGTGCTATTACTGAACTTAGTTTATGCTGAAGGGTGGAAGAGGGAAATGGCACCAATAAGCTCCCTAATCCCCGCAGAAGGGAGTTCATGTCTGTTACTATCTTGGAAGCCCTCACAGAACTATTTCAATCTATCCTTGTATGACTCAGCTGTCCCTGAGACTTCTGCTTTTACCCTGTCTTTGTCTCTGCTGCCTGCTTGTTCAGCAGCACAGTGCAACTTGGACTCTATCATAAGCAGGCTTTTTGAGATTTAAAACTCCAAACATTAGGGGTCTGGTATGGTAGGGCCCCATGCTAACCCTCTGGGTGAGGTTCTTGCCCTGCTGGAACTGATGTAGATTTGTCCTATAAGGGTAGTCATACCAGTGCACAAGTGTTTGGAATTTGGAGTAAAGCACAACCAAAAGCCAGTGTTCAGGTTAGCTCCTTTAACCAGTATCTCCACCTTTGTTGAGGAATGGGAAAGAGAAATGACACCTATTGGCTCTTTTGTCCCTGGAGAGGTAATGACACAATTCCAGATGTACTCCAAGAAGAGTTCCCCCTTCTTCTCTCCTGGTTCATCCCAGGAGATCCTCAGATAGTGCCATCTGCCCTTGGGCTCCCTGCCCTCCTTCTCCACAGGAAGACTGCAGTACCCTCAAGCCTTTATACAAGCCATGACAAGGACTTTTAAAACTCCAGACTTTGAGCCCTGCTGGTTATAAATACTCATGAATATGATTCCCTCTCATTTTCCTAGTCAGTGGATTTGGGAAAGATTTTTTGTTGTGTGATCCCTCGTTCTCTCTCTCTCTCTCTCTCTCTCTCTCTTTCTCTCTCTCCCTCTCCTCTCTTTGTGACCAAGGCTCCCTGCTCTCCAAACCTGTAATATTTTTCTCCCGCAAACCATATCTCTGCACCCCCTACTTTCCACAATATGGTCTCTTTTCTTCTTCTAATTTTGTTGTTTGTTTTGTCAAATCTCAGATTGATTTCTTGGGTATTCAGAATGAGTTGATATTTATGTAGCTGTGTTCAAGGGATAAGGCAAGCCTAGGGTCCTCCTACTACTCTGCCATTTTAATTTCTCCTTTATAAATTCTTTATATATTTTTGGATATTAACCCTTTATCAGACATGTCATTGGAAAATATCTTCTTCCATTCCGTAGGTTTCCTTTGCTGTGTGGAAGCGTTTTATTTTGATGTAGTTCCAATAGTGTATTTTTCCTTCTGATTCCTTTGCCTCAGGAGACATTTGAAGAGTTTCTATGGATCAGTTTCAAAGGTGTCACTACCTGTTTTCTCTTTTACAATTTTTATAGTTTCATGACTCACATTTAGTTCTTTTATACATTTTGAATTTATTTTTGTGTATGGTGTTAGAAAGTGGTCTAGTTTCATTCTTTTGCATGTTGCTGTCTAGTT
The DNA here is from genome assembly GCF_008692635.1 of Crocuta crocuta. Classification (NCBI taxonomy): domain Eukaryota; kingdom Metazoa; phylum Chordata; class Mammalia; order Carnivora; family Hyaenidae; genus Crocuta; species Crocuta crocuta. Next base: position 109,929 of record NW_027531456.1, on the reverse strand, counting down.
TTTCAAACACCATTTTTTTTTACTAGATTACTTTTTTCCATTTGATATTCTTTCATGCTATGTCAAAGGTTGATTGACGATATAATCCTGGGTTTGTTTCTGTGCTTTCTTTTCTATTCTTTTGATCTATATGTCTGTTTTTGTGCCATTACCATACTGTTGTGATTACTAAAGCTTTGTAATATAACTTTCAGTCTGGAATGGTGACACCTCCAAAGTTGCTTTTCTTTTGAAAGTTTGTTTTGGGTGTTCGGGGTATTTTGTGGATCTGTACAAATTTTAAGATTGTTTCTTCTAGCTCTGTGAAAAATGCTGGTGATATTTTGATAGGTATTGCATTAAGTGTGTATATTGCGTAGGGTAGTATAGAAATTTTAACACTATTTGTTCTTCCAATCCAGGAGCACGGAATGGCTTTCCATTTCTTTGTGTCCTTTTCAGGTTCTTTCTTCAGTGCTTTATTGTTTGCAGAATATAGGTCTCTTGCCTCTTTGGTTAAGCTTATTCCTGAGTATCTTATTGGTTTTGGTGCAGTTGAAAAAGGGATTGATTTCTTATATTATCTTTGTGGTACTTCATTATTGGTATATAGAAATGCAACAGATTTCTGTATGTTGGTTTTTGTCTTCTGTGACTTAATGAATTCATGTATCAGTTTTAGCCTTTTTTTTGGTGGAGTATTTCAATTTTTCTATATAGATTATTATGTCATCTGCAAATAATTCAAGTTTGACATCATCTTGGCTGATTTGGATACCTTTTATTTATTTATTTTTTTATTGCTGTGGCTAGGAGTTCCAGTACTATGTTAAATAACAGTGGTGAGAGTGGATATCCCTGTCTTGTTGCTGATTGTAGAAAAAAAGATTTCAGTTTTCCACTGTTTACGATAATATTAATTACGTTTTTGGCCCACGTTATGTTGAGGTTTACTCCATGTGAAGTTACTTTGTTGATGCTTTTTTTATCATGAACAATGTACTTTGTCAAGTGTAAATCATATGATTCTTTTCTTTTATTAATGTGGTGTATCATGTTGATTGATTTGTGAATATTAAACCATTATTTCACCCCAGGAATAAATCCCACTTGATTGTGTGAATATGTATTGGATTTAGTTTTCTAGAATCTTACTGAGAATTTTTGTATCCATGTTCATTAGAGATAATGGCCTGTAGCTCTCTTTTTTAAATTCTTTTAATGTTTATTTATGTATTTATTATTTTTTCTTTCATAGTTTATTGTCAAGTTGGATTCCATATAACACCCAGTTCTCATCCCAAGTGCCCTCCTCCATGCCCATCACCCCCGTTCCCCCCTCCTCCACTCCCATCAGCCCTCAGTTTGTTCTCAGTATTCAAGAGTCTTTCATGGTGTGCCTCCCTCCCTCTCCCCGCTATTTTTCCCCTTCTCCTCCCCCATGGTCCTCCGTTAAGTTTCTCCTAATCCTCCTATACGTGAATGTAGCTCTCTTTTTCACTAGAGTCTTTATCTGGTTTTGGTAACAGGGTAATGCCGGCCTTATAGAATGAGTTTGGAAGTTTTTCTTCCTCTTCTCTTGTTTGGAATAGTTTGAGAAGCATATGTATTGCCTTTTCTTTAAATATTTGGTAGAATTTCTCTGTGAATCCGTCTGATATTTGACTTCTGTTTGTTAGGAGTTTTTTTGTTTACTGATTCAATTTCCTTGCTGGTAATTGGTCTCTTTAAATTTTCTATTTCTTCTTGATTAAGTTTTGGTAGGTTATACATTTCAAGGAACTTATCTGATTGCCCAACTTATTGGCATATGATTTTTCATAATATTCTCCTACGTTCATTAGTATTTCTGTGGTATTCATGCTTATTTCTCCTCTTTCATTTCTGATTTTGTCTAAGCCCCATCCCTATTTTGATGAGTGTGGCAAAAGTTTATCAATATTGTTGATCATTTCAAAGAACCAACTCCTGGTTTCACTGACCTGTTCTTTTGTTGCTGTATTTTATATCATTTAATTCTGCTTTAATCTTTATTATTCCTTGTTTCTCTAATTTTAGGTTGTATTTGGGGGGGGGTGTTCTTATTTTTCTAGCTCCTTTAGGTATAAGGTTAGGTTTTTAATTTGAGATTATTTAATTTCGTGATATAGGCCTGAATTGGTATAAACTTCCTTCTTAAAACCACTTTTGCTGTATCCCAATGATTTTGGAGTGTTGTGTTTTCATTTTCATTTGTTTCCATGTATTTTTAAATTTCTTTTGTTTCCTGGTTGACCTATTCATTGTTTAATAGCATGTTATTTAACCTCTATGTATTTGTTGTCTTTCCATATATTTTCTTGTGGTTGATCTCTAGTTTAATAGATCTTTGGTCATAAAAGATACAAGGAGTGATTTCAGGTTTTTTTTTTTTAATTAGTTGAGATTTGTTTTGCGGCCTAATATGTGACCTATTGTGGAGAATGTTCCTCATGCACTTGAAAAGAATATGCATTCTGCTGTTTTAGGATGGAATGTTCTGAATTTATCTGTTAAATCCATCTCCTCCAATGTGTCACTGAAAGTCACTGTTTCCTTGTTAAATTTCTGTTTAAATGACCTAACCATTGTTGTAAGTTAGGTGTAAGGTCCTTTACTATTATTGCAGTTCTAATATTTAGTTTCTTTGCATTTGTTATTAATTACTTTATGTGTTTGGGTGCTTCCATGTTGGGCATATACATATTTACAATTATATTTTGTTGTTGGATTGTCCCTTTTATTATTATACAGTGCCCTGCTTTGTTTCCTTTTACAGACTTCACATTTACATTCAAGGTAATTGTTGATACCTGTTTATTGTCATTTTGTTAATCGTTTTGTGACCAATTTTATCATTCCTCTCTGTTCCCTTCTTCTCTTTCTGTCTTCTCTCATGATTANAACACTTGCTTTCTCCACTCTATTTTTTACCTATTATGTTTCTTTATTTACAGTTATTAAGGTGATAGCCACTTCATTTTGAAATCATTCTTTTTCTCATTGCCAAGTAGTATTCCATTGTATATATAAGCCACACCTTCTTTATCCATTCATCAGTTGATGGACATTTAGGCTTTTTCCATAATTTGGCTATTGTGAAAGTGCTGCTATAAACATTGAGGTACATAAGCCCCTATGCATCAGCACTCCTGTATCCCTTGGGTAAATACCTGGCAGTGCTTAACTCCTGTCCCCTCCACGTATCAGATATTTGGTATCATATTTTATATCTTTTTATTTCATGATTCTCTTGATGATATTTATTTTTTTTTTAAGTTTTTATTTATTTCTAGGAGAGAGAGAGAGAGACAGCATGAGCAGGGGAAGGTCAGAGAGAGAGGGAATAACAGACTCTGAAACAGGCTCCAGGCTCTGAGCTGGCAGTCAGCACAGAGCCCGACGCGGGGCACGAACCCACGAACCGCGAGATCATGACCTAAGCAAAAGTGGGACGCTTAACCGACTAAGCCACCCAGGCGCCCCTATGATTTTTGTTTTTCATTCACAGAGTCTCCCTTAACAGTTTTTTGTATGGTTGGTTTAGTGGTCATGACTTCTCTTAATTTTTGTTTGTGTAGGAATCTCTTTATCACTCTTACTATTTTGATCTATAGTATTGCTGAAGACAGTATTCTGGGTGCAGATTTTTTTCCTTTCAGCATTTTGAACAAATCATGCCACTACCTTCGGGCCTGCAAAGTTTCTGCTAAAAAATAGGCTGACGNTAACTATCTTGTCTTACAACTTTCAAAATTATTTCTTGGTCATTATTTTTTCCAGTTTAATTACTATCTTGTGGACCTCCTTGGGTTGAATTTGTTTGAGGATATCTGTGTTTCCTCAATCTGGATCTCTGTTTCCCTGTGCAGATTTGGGAAGTTTTCTATTATTATTTCTTCAAATCTATTTTCTGCCCCTTTTTCTCTGCCTTTTCCTTCTGGGATCCCTATAATGTGAATGTTATTATGCATGATGGTGTTGCTGAATTCTCCAAGTATTTTGTCATTGTGCAAGATTTCTTTGTCTCTCACCTGTTCAACTTGATTTATTTCCATTACTTTATCCTCCAGGTCGCCAACACATTCTGCTTCCTATGTCAAGCATATTACTATTTCTGTTTCACTTACATTTTCTATTATGATTTTGTACTGTTTCTTCCTTTGAAATATATTTCTCTGTCTCTTCATTGTGTCTACTTCTTTGTATCTGTTTCTCTATTTAGGAGATTCGTCTATGTATTCTTTTCTCAAAAATAGTGGTTTTATGAAGAATAGGTCTTGTAAGAAGAGGAAGAGGTCTGCAGTTAAGTTCTTCAGAATCTGACACTTCAGGGGTCTCCAATGTGTGTTGCTTTTATCCTATTGTGTCTGAGTCGCTTTTTCTTTCTGTCTGGATGTCTGCACTGATCCTCTGCCTTTTGTGAACTGTGCTTGCTCTCCATGGTGTTAGTGAGACCCAGGCAGGCCTACTCTGAGGAAATATGATAGCAGCGGGTCTCAGGGACAGGGTGGAAGTGTTTACAAAATTTGAGCTAAGCTATTTCTGTTAGGTCAGATCCCCTGAATGTGGTAGTTGCTGAGGGCATGGCGCACAGAAACAGTGGCTAAGGGTGTGGTATATGGCATTGATGGCAGTGGCTGTGTCTGGGATTGTGGCATTTCTTCAATTGGTGGTTGTGCAAGATATGCTCACAGCATTAGCAAAATTTGCACTGAGCCACTAGTCCTATGCCAGATCCCCTTAGGTGGAGTGGTTCCTGCGGATGTGGAGCACAACTGCTGTGGCCAGGAGTGCAAGGCATTTGTGCATGTTGGCTTGGTATAGTGTACAGTGGTGGATGGGGGCATGTGGCATCTGTGCTTGTGGAGACTGGGAAGGTTGCACACAGTGTGGACAAAATTTGTTCTCAGCCCACGACTGAGACCAAAGGGCTTGGTGTGGGGGAGTTTTGGGGAGAACTCATGGGCGTAGTGCACTGCTAGCAGGTTAGGTAGCAAATGTCTGTGCAGTGCTGCCTCCCATATTTGGCTCTGTGTTTACGCTGTGGTTTGGGGGAGGGAAATGGTGACTGCCATCTCCTTTGCCCCTAGGAAAGTCGCTCAACGGGCTTAGAAATCCGTATGAGCAGATCTGTCTCCTGTTTGCTCAGACATTTTGCAGACTGTGGCTTCTATGTTGCTTCCCTGTGGGCCGCTTTCTCTATAGATTACTTTTGGTAGTATGAACATTTTAACAATATTAGTTCCTCCAATCCATGAACATGGTATATCTTTCCATTTATTTATGTCTTAAATTTCTTTCATTAATATCTTCAGTGTAGAGAACTTTTACTTACCTGATTAAATTTATTCCTAGGTATTTTATTCTCTTTGATGCAATTGTAAGTGAAATGATTTTAGTATTATTTTATTGTATGAATATATCCCAAGTTATTTACCTATTCACCTATTGATGGACTTTCTTGTTTTCTAATTTCATTCTAATGAGTGAAGCTGATTCATTTTTATGTACATTCAAAAAATAGTTACATTCATGGTTTTTTAAAAGTTTTTAATGTTTTTTATTTATTTTTGAGAGACAGAGACAGCGTGAGCAGGGGAGGGTCAGAAAGAGAGGGAGACACAGAATCTGAAATAGGCTCCAGGCTCTGAGCTAGCTGTCAGCACAGAGCCCGATGTGGGGCTCAAACTCATGAACTATGAGATCATGACCTGAGCTGAAGCTTAACAGACTGAGCCACCCAGGTGTCCCTAGTTACATTCATGTTTGTGTACAATTTTTTTTAAATGAATATTTGTTTTGATTTATCTTAGGTAAATATTTTGGTATAATTGTGGTATCATATAGTAAGTATATATTCAAACTTAGTAGAAAATGTTGAACTGTTTTCCATTGTGGTTGTGCCATTTTACATTTCCACTGTCAATCAATATTGTAAATTTATTTTAAGCACATTCTAATAATCTCTCTTTTTGACTGGTGAGTTTAGTACATTCACATTTCTTACATTACTGATATATTTGAATATATTTATACCATCATATTTTGTTGTATTTACCATATTTTTTCCTTAGATTTTTTTCTGCTCTCTCTCTTTTTGTTTTAATTATTGACATTTCTTTCTCTGCCTATTCCACACTCTGTTGGTTTAGAATGCTAAATTTATATTATTTTAGTGATTACCTTTAAATTGTTAATATGCATAGTTAGTGAAGACTAAANTTGTTGCTCATCTGCTTGACAAGTCTTTTTCTTTCCATTTCTCTAATTCAGTTTTTTAAAATTTTTAGTTCACTTGCTGTTTGACTGAAATGTATGTATCTCTTATATACACAGCCAAAGTTTATTGAGGAATAAGTAACTGTATTTATTTAAAAATACTTATTTTTGTTTCCTTTTAGGTAGATATTTAGCTGAGTGACAAGTACATAGGCCACGATAGTACCAAAAGCATTAGACTTAATTCTTCAGTGATACAGTATATTAAAGTATGTGAATAGATACATAATAAAAATTAAGTTTAATATTAATATGACTTAATTCATTTCCTTCTTTTTTTATATTTGTATTTGTTAATTGCCACAGGAAATTTGGGAGGTTAATTCGAGTGCTGCACAAGAAAAAAATTAGTCAATTTCTTGCATTTTGTATTATATATCACTGTATTCATTTTGTTATGCTAATCAAGAGGCACCTTGCTCAAAAGGAGAAAAGTTCTTCAGGATCTTAGTTTCAAGCCTTTTTTCCTCACTTGAGAATGTACACTACCTAGCAAGTATTCTGAAAATTTAGAAGAAATACAATCTCATTTGTGGTGCAGTTGATAGTAATCAACTTACAGTTACCACAGGGTGCTCAAGTTCTCATGTAATCACAAGGTAGGTACCAGCATGTGGTTATTTATGTCATGCAGAATAAGCAAATAAAAATATGTTGGATCATATTGAACCAAAAGGTTGTAACCAAAGAATAAATGTTTGCTGTAAGTCATCTAGTTAATGCAGATCTCTCAACATTCTAAATGTACTCTGTAGTTCTGTGTATCGGAAATTACTAACATCCTTATATTCAATGAGATATGCATCATCTATTATAGAAATGAATTCTCTCTTAGCTATTAGTCCTTATTAAAACCAATGTTTACTTTATTTTACAGTACAGTGGTTAATTATACCTGGATTATAATATAATAAGTGTAAGGACTTATGGAGTGACTCGTTTTAGCATAAAAGGTTGAAAGATAAAGGAAAGACCTATGACTTTACTATAACATCTAATGCTAAAGATATTAATAGAAAATAAGAACTGTTAGATAATTTAATATTTTAGCAATCAGAGGGCACCTGGATGGCTCAGGCAGTTAAGTGTCTGACTCTTAGTTTCAGCTCCAGTCATTAACTTTCAGTTGGTGAGTTTGGGGCCCACATCGGCCTCTGCACTAATGCTGCAGAGCTTGCTTAGGATTTTCTTTCTATCTCTCTTTCTCTCTGAAATTAAATAAAAAAACTTAAAAATTGATAAAAAGAATTTAACATTCAGGAAATTTAATACTATGTAACAGAATGATATTTGAGAAATAAAGTAGATTCCTAAGTTAAGTCTATGTGAATGACAAAAGAATTAGTGGTGGCTCTATATATTTACAAGAAAAAGATAGTTTGCTTTAGGAACTTGATAACCAGAATGCAGAGCTAGAATTTCCTTTATGGAAATCTTAAATTTTAATATGTATGTATGTAAACTAGGGTGATTGGAGTAATTAGTGTGGGAAGAGAAAAACTATTTGTGATGTATTATTATCATTTTTTAATAAAGTAATTCAGGAATTT
>NW_027531456.1:99847-101328 GCF_008692635.1 Crocuta crocuta | reverse complement strand
TTCTTAGGAAAAAATGGGACATGTTTTGAAGAATTGTCTCCTAAAGGTATTCTACCCAACCAAACTATTAAACAGACAAAACTTGATTTGGGTGCTTTTAATGTTTTTCTTATTCAGGATGCTAGGCTCAGTTCTCTGGCTTTATTGTAAATGTAGAATAAAAACTGTTAGGAGCACATTGTTTTGTTTACTGATATGAAAATGAAGATAATGGATTTCTGCACATATTATTCCCTCAAGGTACAGAAACATGAGTTTGGAAGAACCACAATATGTTGGATCAGCATAGAGATGTTAACACCAAAATTGTTTCAGTGGTATTATTTAGTCTGAAATTTTAGTTGAGCTAAGACTTTTTCCTCTTATGAAATCCATGTGTTCTAGGAATAGTTAAAAAATTTACTACTAGGTATGAGAGTGGGAAAAGTATAGACCAAACAGCCTCTTCTCTTCCTTGGCTTCCTCTTAATTTTGGACAAAATGAGACGCCACTGATTTGTTGTTGTTGTTGTTGTTGTTTTGTTATTAGTATCTTTGACACACAATGGTACATTACTTTCAGGTATACAACATACTGATTTATAATGGTTTAACAACTCTATACATTATGCTATGCTGTGCCCACAACAATTGTCAGCATTCAATGCTATTACAATACCATTTACTATATTCCCTGTGCTGTACCTTTTATTCCTGTGACTTGTTCATTCCATAACTGGAAGCCTCTATCTCCCACTCTTCCTCACCCATTTTGCCCATTTCCTCATTCCTCTTCCCTGTGGCAACCATGAGTTTGTTCTTTGTACTTATTTGTCTGATTCTAGTTTTTGTTTGTTTATTTATTTATTTATTTTAGTTTGTTGATGGGAATGTAAATTGGTACAGCCACTGTGGAAAGCACTATGGAGGTTCCTCAAAAAATTAAAAATAGAGGGGTACCTGGGTGGCTCAGTCGGTTAAGTGTCCGACTTCGGCTCAGGTCATGATCTCACAGTTTGTGGGTTTGAGCCCCACGTCAGGCTCTGTGCTGACAGCTAGCTCAAAGCCTGGCGCCCGCTTCGGATTCTGTGTCTCCCTCTCTCTCTGACCCTCCCCTGCCCACGCTGTCTCTCTCACTCTCTCCCTCTGTCTCAGAAATAAATAAAACATTAAAAAAACAAGAATTAAAAATAGTAATAAGATATAATCCATCTTTTCCACTACTGGGTATTTACCCACAGAAAATTAAAACACTAATTTGAAAAGATATATGCACTCCTATGTTATTGTAGCAATATTTACAATAGTCACATATGGAAGCACCCCAAGTGTCCATCAATATATTAATGAAATAAAATGTGGCCATAAAAAAAAGATGAGTTCTTGCCAGTTGTGACAACATGGGTGGATCTAGAGGGAATTATCCTAAGAGAAATTAGTCAGACAAAGACAAATATCATGATTTCACTTATATGTGGAATCTAAAAAAAACCCAAATAGAT
>NW_027531456.1:76968-99584 GCF_008692635.1 Crocuta crocuta | reverse complement strand
TTTGAAATTTTAATCTATGAAACAAGTGTCAAATTTTTTTAGCTATAGTTACTATTTTATTTTGTAAAATCTGCATAGTAAGGTGGTCAGTGTCCAAAGACAAGAACTTTTTAGGGTTCTATTGAGTTCTGTGACATTTATTTCTATAAATGGCAAAGTGGTAAACGATTTCATTAAAATATCATTCCTGGGACCACAAATGAAATGAAATCACAATTTTAGAAAAGTCTATAATACAATTTAATTTAGTAAAATCATTGTGAAATATTCTTGTTTAACAAATATTTAGCTCAAAGATGGAAGCAGGAATTGTAGCTCCTTTACATCCAAATAGTAAGTTAGCATTTTGAATAGTGACAATACAAATACAGCAAAAATACCACTGGTTTAAATAATACTTTCACTGATCCTTGTTATGTGTAGTGTTTACACCTATGATAATTAAATTTTATTTTACTTTTCTTAAAATTGTGTATCTTCTCTACTTAATAGACACAGAAAAGACCATCATTAACCTACAGCAGAATTTCGTATCACCCACTAAGGCCCAAGTTATGCACATAGATACAACTGACCTGCTTGTTTTAAGTGAGCTTATACTCACAAGCAAGGAAGTTAATGAATAGTTTTGCACATACCTTTCAAAGAAAGGAATCAGGTATCATCTGTCACAATGGTAATGCCTAGAGCGACATTGATGTTCTTAGGTTTATGCCCATTCTATTGCCATGTAAATAGTGTGGCTGCTTGGATCAAATTGATCTGTTGAAAACCATGCTATCGTGGCTCTACCATTTGGAGTGTTGACATAGCCACAATAACTTTGGGATTTCAATCAAATAGTTCATCAACAGACATCTGATTCAATGATATATAATCTGGTTGGTGGGCATGGTAATTTTATAATGTATCACCATACACTTGCATACCACCAATTTAACTAAAACTTTGTTTTCTCCACTAGTTATTTTGGACCTATTAAGCCATTCATTTAATGAGTGTATGGAATATTTCACAAGGAACCAGATAGTTCATTAAAAAATCAAATAAGGTACACAAAATACAAAATGAATAAAATATACAAAAATATACAGTTCATATTCTCAGTTTAATGGGTAAACCTTTCTCTAAACAGATTTTCAAAAAAATATAGCATTCTGTTGACATCCTCAGTGTACATGATTCTTTATCAAATTCTGTTATTGACATGTACATGACATTTAGGCCCAGTTTGATTTCCTATAACATCAGAGTGCATGTTTATTAATTGGTAGAGTTTAACTAATATATTAGTATTTTTCTTAGTTTATTTGTTTGTAACCATTTTATTTTATTTTTTATTTTTTATCTTTTACAAATAGTTTATTGTCAAATTGGTTTCCATATAACACCCAGTGCTCATCCCCACAAGTGCCCTCCTCCATGCCCATCTCCCCCCTCCCCCCCACACCCATCAGTCCTCAATATGTTCTCATCATTCAACAGTCTCTTACGGTTTGCGTCTCTCCCTTTCCCCCACCATTTCCCCCCTTCTCCTCCCTCATGGTCCTCCATTAAGTTCCTCCTAATCCTCCTATACACGCAAACATATGGTATTTCTCCTTCTCTGCCTGACTTATTTCGCTCAGCATAACACCTTCAAGGTCCATCNGGTCTGGCTTGCAAATCAGAGTGATACTGGCTTCATAAAATGAGTCTGGGAGTTTTCCTTCGATTTCTGTTTTTTGGAATAGCTTGAGAAGAATTGGTATTAATTCTGTTTTAAACATCTGGTAGAATTCCCCAGGAAAGCCATCAGGTCCAGAACTCTTATTTATGGGAGATTTTTGATAGCTGATTCGATTTCTTCACTAGCTATGGGTCTGTTCAGTATTCCTATCTCTTCCCGTGTGAATTTTGATAGTGAGTGTCTGTTTAGGAATTTCTCCATTTCTTCTAAGTTGTCCAATTTGTTGGCATATAATTCTTCATAGTATTCCCTGATAATTGCTTGTATTTCNCCTGATGGATAGACCCTGTAATTATTATGTAATGCCCTTCTTCATCTCTTGTTATTGTCTTTAATTTAAAGTCCGGTTTGCCTGATATAAGTATAGCTACTCCGGCATTCTTTTGATTTCCAGTAACATGATATATATTTCTCTATCCCCTTACTTTTATTCTGAAGATATCTTCCAGTCTAAAATGACTTTGTTATAGACAGCATATAGATGGATTTGGATTTTTGTTTACCCATTCAGCTACCCTATGTCTTTNTCTCTTGGTCTCTCTTGTTGCGACCTTGGTTATTTTATTTTCCTCTCCCCCATGTGTACTTCGTCTTCTTTCCTGAGGTACCCCTGGAGAAGAAAATAGATAGACAAACACACAATGCGCAGAGCACACAAATGCACAGACAAATCCAACTAACATGGAAACCGAGAAGGAAAACGAAAAAGTTAAGAGAATGGACGAAGAAGGGAAGGCGAATAATCGAAAATAAAAAAATACATAAAAAGGTCAAAAAGAAGAAAAGAAAAGGAAAAAAGAAGAAAACCGATGGACAAAGAATGGTTTAAAGCATATAACCGGATTTCTCAGCTACAATTAAATAGCCGGGTGTATGCAGAGCTGATTGAAGAGTATAGAGAAAGAGAGAGAAGACAGGGTGGGGATGAGGCAAAATTGGAAATAGAATGAACAGGCAGAAGCGGTAAGAAGCTTTTTTCAGAGAGCTAATGGGTGGAATATGGTTGGATAGGGGAGAGACGGAGCTGGTATTATCCAGAGAAACTATATAGTCCTGAGGGAAAGAGATGAAAAGGTCGGTAGTTGTAGAATTTACATCTACAGAATGGACTAGATCTGACAGTTTAAGGAAGCCGGTGACTAGAGTTAATCAGGTCAGTGTTCTGAGATAAAAAGAAAAAGAAAGAACAAAAGGGAGGAGGGCAGCTCTCTAGCAGGGATGGGCGTGGTGTGATCCAATGCATCAGGCGGGAGTTCTGCCTTGGCGGTTGTGGGGAGGAGAGGGGTGGCGCTCCAGTCCCTTCTTGAACCAAGCACTGCACCTTGCTTTTTTGGATGTGTAAACTTCCCGTGCCGGGGGCGCAGCCAAAGTGGGTTGCGCTCTTTAACCCAGGGCAGGCCTAGTTTCCAAATCCCAGTCCGCGCGCCCCACTGAAATTGCCGTAGACACAACCTTGCAGGCGATCTCCTCGGGGCAATTCCAAGCCTCTTTCCTAGGCCTTGGGATGGAGCCAGAATTACTGCTCCGTTCTCCTCCAAGTCGGGTTGGTGAGCAAGGACGGGGGTTTGCCTGGGGGACGCGCTGGACTTGCTGGAGAGTTGGAAACCAGGTCGTTCTGTGTCTCGTCACCCGAAACATGAACTTGCAGGCAAATCTCCCATTTTTAAGCCCCTCACCTTCCCTCTAGAGGTCCAGTCTGCCAGGAGCGCGGAGGCCCGGTATGCGCTTGGTTCCTCTAGGTGTCCAGCCAGCCAGGAATACAAAGGACCGGTGGTGCGCAGCCTCTCTAGTGGTCCAGCCAGCCAGGAGCACAATGGAGCGGTGCACGTGCGTGGTCCCTCCGGACGAGTTGGCGCACGGGGACCTGGTGCTCAGTGATTTGTCGCACACAGTCCGTCTGTGACCCGAGCAGAGGTTTTTCTGTTTCCCAGCGACAGGGACTATATCTTGAGCAGTTTCGGACTCTCTCTTTTTCCCCTCTCACTCCCCGGAGACAAGGATCGCCCCCGTCCCTCTAGTCTCCTATCCAGGCCCGATTTTATCTTCCCCAGTTTGCACTCACGTTAGGAGGCTTTCTCAGTGGATTCTGTGTCCTTTTCCTCCCAGTCTCTTGGGTTCCGTAAGGTTTCCTATGACTTCAGATCTTTTCCGTGTGAGATATGGGGGCGAGTGCAATGTACAGAGCTCCCTACTTCTCCGCCATCTTGCCCCTCCCTCCACTAATATATTAGTATTAAAGAAAATCTGCTAATTTTTATTTTTGATGCACTCAGTTCTATTTTTTTAATGTTTTTGCTATTTTTTAAATAGTTTTATTTTATTTCTAGGAGAGAGAGAGAGACAGCGTGAGCAGGGGAGGGTCAGAGAGAGAGGGAGACACAGACTCTGAAAGAGGCTCCAGGCTCTGAGCTGGCAGTCAGCACAGAGCCCGACGCGGGGCTCGAACCCACGAACCGCGAGATCATGACCTAAGCGAAAGTCGGACGCTCAACCGACTAAGCCACCCAGGCGCCCCTGTTTTTGCTATTTTTACTACAATATACTATATTTGATTAATATGGACACTTTGTCTAAAGGACAAAAGAGAAGGGCTACTATTTATGCATCCAGTATTGCTGAAGTATACTTTTAAAACACAGCTAAATAAATGATTTATTAAACAAAAACAAAACAAGATCTTGTTTTTGTAACTTTTTAAGATACTTCTGAAGTGGGTCAGCATTTGTTAAAATGATGTTGTTGGTTCAACAATTTTCATTTCGGAGTAACATGACATTATATAGTTATAGTTTTATGAAATTATATCAGAATACATATTTGGTTTTTCATTTAGTTTGCAAAAGTGATTCATTTGTAATATTTAGATATTGTTTCTTGCTTGACATAATTTTGTCATCTATTGAATCACTTGCATATAATAGACAAACTACACAGTTTTAAAAGTCAGCAGTATAATCCAAGTCCATGAATTCAATTTCAGGTATATTTTTCACCTATAGAGATTACATCCAGAAGTGGAGGCAGAATGTTTAATTAAACATACATAATGTTGCCATAAACATCGGGGTGCACGTGTCCCGTAGAATTAGTATTTTTTAATTCTTTAGGTAAATATCTCATGAGCTATATCTAGAAAGAATTTTCTATAGCCAATATCAAAGAAGTTACTACCTATATTCTTCTCCAGGATTTTTATGGTATCAGATCTCATGTTTATGTCTTTAATCCATTTTGAATTTATTTTTATGTATGGTGTAAGAAAGTGATCCAGGTTTATTCTTTTTCCATGATGTATTTACAGAAATGGGACAGATTTCTATACACTGATTTTGTATCCTGTAATATTACTGAATTTTGTATTAGTTCTAGCAGTTTTTTTGGTGGAATATTTCAGGTTTTCTATGTAGAGCATTATATCATTTGCACATAGGGCACATATGACTTCTTCTTTGCCAATTTGGATGGTTTTTATTTATTTTTATTTTCTGATTTCTGTGGCTAGGTCTTCCTTTGCCATGTTGAATAAAAGTGGTGAGAATGGACATCACTGTTTTGTTCCTGACCATAGAGGTAAAGTTTTCAGTTTTCCCCTTTAGGATAATATTAGCTGTGAAATTTTCATATATGTACGTAATTATGTTGAGGTATACTCCCTCTAAACCTACTTTTATGGTGAAACAGTGTTGTAATTTAACACATGCTTTTCCTGCATATATATAAGTGATCATATAATTTTTATCCTTTCTGTTATTGATGTGATGTATATCATTGATATATTTACAAATGTTGAACCATCTTTGTAATCCAGGAATAATCCCACTTTATTTGCGTAATGAATTTCTTAATGCATTGTGGGAGTCAGTTTGCTAGTATTTTATTAAGAATTTTTGTGTCTCATCCCCAAAAGCAAGGGAATCAAGAGCAAAAATAAACTATTGGGACCTCAAGATTAAAAGCCTCTGCATGGCAAAGGAAACAATCCATAAAACTAATAGGCAACTGACGGAATGGGAAAAGATAGTTGCAAATGATATATCAGATAAAGGGCTAATATCCAAAATCTATAAGTAACTCACCAAACTCCACACCCGGAAAACAAACAACCCAGTGAAGAAATGNGTTCATGCTAGCATCATAGGATAAATTTAGGGTAACTTCCTGGTGTACTTTTTGCAATACATTGAGTAGAATAGTTATTAACTCTTCTTTAACTGTTTGGTAGGAATAGCCTATGAAGCTGTCTGGCCCTGGACCTCTGTGTATTTTGTTTGTTGTTTACTGATTTAACTTCTTTGCTGATTATCAGCCTGTTCAAGTTTTCTATTTCTCTCTGTTTCAGTTTTCATGGTTATATACAATATTCTCTCATAATTGTATTTCTGTGGTGTTGGTTGTTGTTTCTCTTTTCTCATTTGTGATTTTATTTCTTTGGGTTATTTCTATTTTCTTTTTGATAAGTCTTTCTGGAGGTTTATCAATTTTATTAACTTTTCCACAGAAACAGACCCTGGTTTTATTGATCTGGTCTGTTGATTTTTTACTTTTTATATCATTTATTTCTTCTCTAAATTTTAATATTTCTTTCTCCTGTCTTTAGGCTTCATTTGATGTTCTTTTTCTAGCTCGTTATAAGTTTGGGTTGTGTATTTGAGATTTTTCTTGTTTATTGAGGTAGACCTGTATTGCAATAATTTCCATATGATGACCACTTTTGCTGCATCTGAAAGTTTTATACCACTGTGTTTTCAGTTTCACTTGTTTCTATGTATTTTTTTAAAATTAGTTTATTTCTTGTTTAACCCATTCATTATTTAGTAGCATTTTGTTAACCTTCCATGTATTTGTGATTCTCTACATTTTTTCTGTGGTTGACTCCCAATTTCATAGTATTACATTCAGAAAATTTGCATAGTATGACTTCAATCTTTTTGTATTTATTGAAGCCTGTTTGATGACTTAGTATTTGATCTATTTTGGAGAATGTCCCATGTGGACTTGAAGAGAATATGATGTATTCTGCTGCTTTAGGATGGAATGATCTGAATACAGCTGTTAAATCATTCTTTTCCAGTGTGTCATTCAAAGCCATTGTTTCCTTGTTTATATTCTGTTTACATGATGTGTCCATTGATGTAAGTATAGTGGTTAAGTCCGCTACTATTATTGTGTTATTATCAATTAGTTACTTTATGTTTGTTATTAACTGTTTTACATATTTAGGTCCTTTATGTAGGGTGTATAAATATTTTCAAATGAAATATCTTCTTGATTGTCCCATTTATGATTATATAATGTCCTTCTTTATCTCTTTTTACAGTCTTTGCTTTAAAGTCTTGTTTGCCTGGAGGCGCCTGAGTGGCTCAGTGGGTTAAGTGTCCGACTTCGGCTCAGGTCATGATCTCATGGTTCATGGGTTTGAGCCCCGCGTCGAGCTCTGTGCTTACAGCTAGCTAAGAGCCTGGAGCCTGTGTCCAATTCTGTGTGTGTGTGTCTCTCTCTGACCCTCCTCTGCTCATGCTGTCTCTCTCTCTCAGAAATAAAACATTAAAAAATAAAGTCTTGATTGTCTGATATAAGTATTGCTATCCTGATTTTCTTTTGACATCTATTTGCGTGATAAATTTTTCTCCATCCCCTCATTTTCAATCTGCAGGTGTCTTTAGGTCTAAAAGGAATCTCTTATAGGCAGCATATAGATGGGTCTTACTTTTTATTCATTCTGACATTGTATGTCTTTTGATTGGAGTTTTGAGTCAACGGGCATTCATAATAACTTATGAGGCATATGAATTTATTTACATTTCATTTCTTGTTTGTTGCTATTTCTGGAGATTTTCTCTTTTTAACCTAGTTTATTGTCATGATGGTTTCCATACAACACCCAGTGCTCATCCCCACAAGTGCCCTTGTCCATGCCCATCAACCCCCTTCCCCTGACCCTCATACCCATCAGTCCTCAGTTTGTTCTCAACATTTAAGAGTCTCTCATGGTTTGCATCCATCCCTTTCCCCCCATTTTCCCCCTTCTTCTCCCCCACAGTCCTCCATTAAGTTCCTCCTAATCCTCCTATACGTGCAAACATATGGTATCTGTCCTTCTCTGCCTGACTTATTTCGCTCAGCATAACACCCACAAGTCCTATCCATGTTGCTACACATGGCCAGATTTCATTCTTTCTCATTGCCATGTAGTATTCCATTGTACAAACCACATCTTCTTGATCCATTCGTCCGTTAATGAACACTTAGTCTCTTTCCATGTTTTGACTTCGCTGGATTATTTGTTTTTCGGGTGCGGAGTTTGATGAGTTCCTTATAGATTTTGGATACTAGCCCTTTATCTGTTATGTCATTTGCAACTATCTTTTCCCATTCTATCGGTTGCCTATTAGTTTTATGGATTGTTTCCTTTGTCATACAGAAGTTTATAATCTTGATGAGGTCGCAATAATTCATTTTTGCTCTTGATTCTTTTGCTTTTGGGGATGGGTCAAGTAAGAAATAGCTGCGGTTGAGGTCAAGGAGGTTGTTTCCTGCTTTCTCCTCTAGGGTTTTGATGGTTTCTTGTCTAACGTTCAGGTCCTGTATCCATTTTGAGTTTATCTTTGTGTATGGTGTGAGAAAATGATCTAGTTTAATTTTTCTGCATGTTGCTGTCCAGTTCTCCCAGCACCATCTGTTGAAGAATATGTCTTTCTTCCACTGGATACTCTTTCCTGCTTTGTCAAAGTTTAGTTGGCTGTATACTTTTGGGTCCAATTCTGAGTTCTCAATTCTATTCCATTGGTCTATGTGTCTGTTTTTGTGCCAATACCATACTGTCTTGATGATGACAGCTTTGTATAAAAATGCTACCGATTTCTGTAAGTTGATTTTGTATCCTGCAACTTTGCTGAATTCATGGATCAGTTCTAGTATGCTTCTGGTGGAGTCTGTCGGGTTTTCTATTTAGAGAATCATGTGGTCTGCAAAAAGTTAATGTTTGTGTTTCACGTTGGGGGCATAAATATTTATAATTGTTAGATCTTCTTGGTGGATAGACCCCTTAATTATGATATAATGCCCTTAATCTCTTTTTACATTCTTTAATTTAAAGTCTAGTTTGCCTGATATAAGTATGGCCATGCCAGATTTCTTTTGATGACCTTAGCATGATAGATGATTCTCCATCCCTTTACCTTCCATCTACAGGTGTCTTTAGGTCTAAAATGAGTCTCTTGTAAGCAGCATAGATATGTTTCTTATTTTCTTAGCCATTCTGATACCCTATGTCTGATTAGGGTATTTAGTCCATTTACATTTAGAGTGAGCACAGAAAGATATGAATTTAGTGCCATTGTATTGCTTGTAGATTTGGTGTTTCTGGTGATGTTCTCTGGTTGTTTCTAGTTTTTGTTGTGCTTGGTCCTTTTTGTTTTATTTTCTCTTTTCTCCCTTCAGAGAGTCCCCATTAAAATTTCTTTTAGGGCTGATTTAGTGCTCACAAACCCCTTTAGTTTTGTTTGGGGAGCTATTTATCTACCCTTCTATTTTGAATGACAGAATTTCTGGATAAAGAATTCTTGGCTGCATATTTTTCCTTATTCAGCGTGTTGAATATATCCTGCCACTCCTTTCCGGCCTGCCACGTTTCTGTGGATAGCTCTGCTGGGAATCTGATATGTTTTCCCTTATAGGTTAAGGACTTCTGTTGCTGCTTTCATAATTCTTTTCTTGTCAGTGTATTTTTTGAATTTGACTATGATATACCTTGGTGATGGTCAGTTTTGTGATGGGACTTCTCTGTGTTTCTTGGATTTTGATGTCTGTGTCTTTCCCCAGATTAGGAACGTTTTCAGCTATAATTTGCCCACAAAACCTTCTACCCCCTTTTCTCTCTCTTCATTTTCTGGGACTTTTATGATACAATGGCCCTCCACTGTTTATAGAATCCTGGTGGTATTGAAACCCTCTCCTTTCTCCCTATCAATGATCTTGGGGAACAGATTTCTTGTTCACTCTTCTGTGAATGTTTTCACTATTTCTCTCTTTCTCTCTAGGTAATTTCTGGGCAAGTGGTTTTCTTGCATGATTCTGATGTGCCACACTCCCGTCCTTCCTTTCTCTCTCTCTGTCCTTTCTTGGCAGAAATAGCTCCCTACCCTCGGCAGCTTTTGTCTCACCCAATTAACGTCTCTGCACCTTGTACCTGATGAGTTTCGTGGATCAAGTTATGCAGATTGTTGCATTAATGTCTTTCTGTTTCTATGATTATCTTCCTTATTACTATAGTTTCCAAATTTAATTTCAATATTTCTTGGTGTTGGCGTGCGTTTGTTGATTTTAGTGGGAGTCCTCTGTGGGTGTCTGTTTCCTTCCCTAGATTCACTGTTTTCTGCTATTATTCCTTGAAATAATTTCGCTGCCCTATTTTCTCTCTCTTCTTTTGGGACTCCTATAATACAAATGTTATTGTTATTTTTTTAATGAAGTCTCTGAGTTCCTTAAATCTATTCTCATGATGCATACTTCTTCTTACTCTCTTTTGTTCAGCTTCATTGTTTTCCATTACTTTGCCATCTAGGTTATTAATTCATTTCTCTATTGCTTCTAGCCTGGTGTTCATTGTATCAAGTGTGTTTCCAATCTCATTTATTGCACTGTTCATCTCTGATTCTTTTTTAATTCTTCCATCTCTGTGGTATGTGTCTTCCTGATATCTTCTCATCTCAAGCCCAGTGAGTATTCTTAGGATTGTTGCTTTATTTTTCTTTTTCTTTTTCTTTTTTTGTGTGTTTGAGCTAAATGTACTTTAGTTTTTTTTTTTACAAATAGTTTATTGTCAAATTAGTTTCCACATAACACTCAGTGCTCATCCCCACAAGTGCCCTCCTCCATTCCCATCCCCCCCTCCCCCCCACATCCATCAGTCCTCAGTTTTTGTCAGCATTCAAGAGTCTCTCATGGTTTGCCTCTCTCCCTTTCCCCCACCATTTCCGCCCTTCTTCTCCCCCTTGTTCCTCCGTCAAGTTCCTCCTAATCCTCCTATACGTGCAAACATATGATATTTGTCTTTCAAGATTGTTGCTTTAAATTCTCCATCAGACATATTACTTAAATCTGTTTCTTTTAAATCTCTGGCTATGGCTTTATCTTGTTCTTTCATTTGGGATAAATTCCTGAATCTTCACATTTTGTTTAGGGCTCTGCCTTCTGTATATTACAAGAGCCAGTTATGCTTCCTGCTCTTGAAAGTAATGGCATTATGAAAACATGGTCATGTAGTTCCCATGGTCTGGTGCTTCAGGGAGTATCTCCAGGGTGTGCTACATTTACTCTGTCGTTGTGTCCTGGTTGCTCTATCCTTTGGGCCATTCATCTATAGAGTCTGCCCTTATTTGATTTGAACAGTGTTTGGTCCTGAAATTAATGTGGTGAGTTTTATTTTTTTATTTATTTTACATATTTTTAAACATTTATTAATTATTGAGAGACAGAGAGAGACAAAGCATGAATGGGGGAGGGATCAGGAGGGGGTGAGACACAGAATCTGAAGCAGGCTCCAGGCTCTGAGCTAGCTGTCAGCACAGAGCCCGATGTGGGGCCTGAACCCACAAAAGACGAAATCATGACCTGAGTTAAGTTGGTCACTCAACTGACTGAGACACCCAAGCGCCCCAAATGTGGTGAGTTTTAAATAGGTGTGCTCTGGTCTGCTTGTGACATGAGACCTGACACCAGCTTCAGAACTGAGGACCTGAAAAACTGCCTGGTCAGGAGATGTGGGGTGGGAAGACGTTTGTGGTGGTCTTCTGAGGGAGAGGCCTGCCATGCTTTTCTGACAAAGGCAATACCACCAGAGTGCAGTGGGTTGGTCTTGGTGTAAGCAAATACAACAGCTAGTATGGGTGCTGTGCTGCTTCCTGCAGGTGGTTCTGTATTTATGCTATAGGACAGGAGAGAAAAATGGCACTGTCCAGATCCTTTTATCATAGAGAGGTGTCTCTGTGAATGCTCCTTCTTAGGACATGTCAGAAGAGCAAAGAATCTTCCCACTGTGTTCCCCAGGCACTCTTTAGATCACCGTTTCCACACTGTATGCTGCTAGGTTATTTACATGCCTTCTTTCTTGGAGCACTGCAGTGGCCTTTGGGCACTATGCTGCCAAGCTGGATGACTTTTAAGACTCCAAGATTTAAGCCCTGTAGTTTGAAAGAGCTTGTGAAATTCAGTCCATCTGGTGTTCCAACCCAGAGGCTTTGGGGAAACTTTCTCCTTGTGTGTCCCCTTTTGTTCTCCTCTCTCTAATCTTTCTCTATGACAATGGCTTCTTCCCCTCCACAGTACCATCCATCCCCCCACAAAGCTCTTCTCACATTTCCTACATTATTCAATGTGGCATCTTCTTTCCCTTTAGTTGTGGGATTTGTTCTGTCTGTCTTCAGGTTGATTTCTGGGATATTTAGGATGATTTGAGAGTTAACTAGTTGTATTCATGGAAAAAAGTGAATCTAGAGTTCTGCAATTCCATCACCATCTTCTCCTGTCAGGAACTGAAAAATGTTTGAAGCTAAGAAGAGTTCACTTAAGTAGACCAGAAGCCAGAAAAATTTTCTTTAATGGAACATATAGTAACTAATTTAGGCTTTGAGGACCACAAGATCTCTTTTGCAATTTTTCAATTGTGCTTTTGTACTGTGAAAGCACCTAGACTATAAGTGAATAAAGGAGTCTGGATGTGTGCTAATGTAGGTGTATTTACAAAAACACACTGTAGGTCAGATTTGGCTCAAAGGATGTAATTTATTGATCCTTGAAATAGACAGTTAATTGCTCTTAATTTTAGTAATTATCGATCAGTACTCACATTAGGGAAATAATGCCATTCATCAATAGCAACAAAACAGAAATGACCAAGTATAAACTTAATGGGAAATGTTCAAGTCCTTTACAGCAAAAATAAAATCGTATTCAGGAGCGAAAAGGGCCACATGAAAACTGAATGAAAAACTATGATTACTGATGGAAAACTTATGTGTTGTAATGAGGCAATTGTCTACAAATACTTCATAATTTTACAGAAATTACAAGTGAATTTAGTTTTTATGGGACAGATGTTCTAAAGTTCAATTTGAAATAACTATAATAGATAACAAATAATTTCTAACAAAAAAGGAGAGAACTTGGCATAGGGACAGAGTGCAACTTTTTGATGCTTTTGGCTGCAGGTAACTGAAAGTCTTTTTTTCCTTTCACAGTTTATTGTCAAATTGGTTTCCATATAACACCCAGTGCTCATCCCAATAAGTGCTCTCCACCATGCCCATCATCCCCGTACCCTTTCCCCCACCCCCATCATCTCTCAGTTTGTTCTCAGTATTCAAGAGTCTTTCATGGTTTGCCTCCCTCCCTCTCCCCAACTAGTTTTTGCCTTCTCCTCCCCCATGGACCTATGATAAATTTCTCCTATTCCACTTATAAGTGCAAACATATGGTATCTGTCTTTCTCTGCCTGACTTATTTCACTCAGCATAACACCCTCGAGTTCCATGTATATTGCTACAAAAGGCCAGATCTCATTCTTTCTCATTGCCATGTAGTATTCCAATTGTATAGATGAACCACATCATCTTAATCCATTCGTCAGTTGATGGACACTTAGGCTCTTTCCATGATTTCACTATTGTTGAAAGGGCTGCTATGGGTATATGTTCCTGTATGCATCAGCACTCCTGTATCCCATGGATAAATTCCTAGCAATGCTATTTCTGGGTTATAGGGGAGTTCTATTGTTAATTCTTTGAGGAACTTCCACACTGTTTTCCAGAGCAGCTGGCTGCACCAGTTTGCATTCCCACCAACAGTGTAGGAGGGTTCCCGTTTCTCCACATCCTCGCCAGCACATACAGTCTCCTGATTTGTTCATTTTAGCCACTCTGACCGACGTGAGGTGGTATCTCAGTGTGGTTTTGACTTGTTTCCTTGATGATGAGGGATGCTGAGCATCGTTTCATTTGTCTGTTGGCCATCTGGATGTCCTCTTTGGAGAAGTGTCTGTTCATATCTTCTGCCCATTTCTTCAAGGGATTATTTGTTTTGCAGGTGTGGAGTTTGATGAGTTCCTTATAGATTTTGGAGACTAGCCCTTTATCTGATATGTCATTTTCAAATATCTTTTCCCATTCCATCGATTGTTTCCTTTGCCAGGCAGAAGTTTTTTATCTAGATGAGGTCCCAATAGTTCATTTTTGCCCTTAATTCCCTTGCTTTTGGGGGTGTGTCAAGTAAGAAATTGCTGTGGTTGAGGTGAAAGAGGTTGTTTCTTGCTTTCTCCTTTAGGGTTTAGATGGTTTCCCTTCTCACATTCAGGTCCTTTATCCATTTTGAGTTTACTTTGTGTATGGTGTAAGAAAATGATCTAGTTTCATTCTTTT
This sequence comes from Crocuta crocuta, assembly GCF_008692635.1. Lineage (NCBI taxonomy): Eukaryota > Metazoa > Chordata > Mammalia > Carnivora > Hyaenidae > Crocuta > Crocuta crocuta. Next base: position 85,442 of record NW_027531456.1, on the reverse strand, counting down.
GCATGTTGCTGTCCTTTTCTCCCAGCACCATATGTTAAAGAGACTGTCTTTTTTCCATTGGATACTCTTCCCTGCTTTGTCAAAGATTAATTGGCCATACATATGTGGGTCCAATTCTGAGTTCTGTGTTATAGTCCATTGGTCTATGTGTCTGTTTTTGTGCCAATACCATACTGTCTTGAAGATGACAGCTTTGTAGTAGAGGCTAAAGTCTGGGATGGTGATGCCTCCCATTTTGGGTTTCTTCAGTTTTACTTTGGCTATTCGAGGTCTTTTGTGGTTCCATACAAATTTTAGGATAGTTTGCTCTGGCTTTGAGAAGAATGCTGGTGCAATTTTGATTGGGATTTCATTAAATGTGTGGATTTCTTTGGGTAATAATGATACTTTAACAATATTGATTCTTCCTATCCTTGAGCACGGAATATCTTTCCATTTCTTTGTGTCTTCTTCAATTTCATTTATAACTTTTCTATTGTTTTTATCATTCAGATCTCATACCTTTGGTTACAATTATTACTATGTATTTTATGCTTTTGTGGAATTGTGAATGGGATCAGTTTTTTGATTTCTCTTTCTGTTGCTTCATTATTGGTGTATAAAAATGCAACCGATTTCTCTACATTGATTTTGTACCATGCAACTTTGCTGAATTCATGGATCAGTTTGAGTAGGCTTCTCGTGGAGTCTGTTGGGTTTTCCATGTAGAGTATCATGCCATCTGTGAAAAGTGAAAGTTTGACTTCTTTGCCAATTCTGATGCCTTTTATTTCCTTTTGTTGTCTGATTGCTGGTGCTAGGACTTCAGCTCTATGTTAAACAACAATGGTGATAATGGACATCCCTGTCGTGTTCCTGATCTCAGGGGGAAAGCTCTCACTTTTTACCCATTGAGGATGATATGAGCTGTGGGCTTCTCATAAATGGCTTTTTTGGTGTTTAAGTAAGTTCCTTCTATCTCGACTTTTTCGAGGGTTAGTAGGAAACGATGCTGTATTTACTCAAATGCTTTTTCTGCATCTTTCAAGAGGATCAAATGAATTTTATCTTTACTTTTGTTAATGTGATGTATCACATTGATTGATTTTCGAATATTGAACCAGTCCTGTAACCCAGGAATGAATCCCACTTGATCATGGTGGATCATTCTTTTTACATACTGTTGAATTCGATTTGCAAGTATCTTGTTGAGGATTTTGGCATCCGTATTCATCAAGGATATTTGCCTGTAGTTTTTTTTTTTCTTTTGTTTTTGTTTTTGTTTTTGCTGGGTCTCTGTCTGGATTGGGCATCAAAGTGATGTTGGCTTTGTAGAATGAGTCTGGAAGTTTTCCTTCGATTTCTATTTTTTGGAATAGCTTGAGAAGAATGGGAATTAACTCTGATTTTATTGTCTAATAGAATTCCCCAAGGAAGCATTCTAGCCCAGGGATCTTATTTGTTCGGAGACTTTTGATAACTGATTCAATTTCTTCACTAGTTATGGGTTTGTTCAGATTTTCTCTTTCTTACTGTTTTAGTTTCAGTATCGTGTGTTTGTTTAGAAAGTTGTACATATCTTCTTGGTTGCCCTGTTTGTTGGCATATAATTTTTCATAGTATTCCCAGATAATTGCTTGTATATCTGAGGGATTGGTTGTAATCAATACATTTTCATTCATGATATTGTCAGTTTGGGTGCTCTCTCTTTTCTTTTTGAGAAGCCTGGCTAGAGGTTTATCAATTTTATTACTTTGTTTAAAAAAACCAACTTTTGGTTTCATTGATCTCTTTAACTGTGTGGGTTTTTTTTTTTATTCTATATTGTTTATTTCTGCTCTGATCATCGATATTTCTCTTCTTCTGCTCAGTTTGGGGTGCTCTTGATGCTCTGCTTCTAGTTCCTTTTGGTGTGCCGTTAGATTTTGTATTTGCACTTTTTCTAGTTTCTTGAAATAGGCCTGGAGTGCAATGTACTTTCCTCTTAGGACAGATTTTGCTGCATCCCAAAGAGTTTGAATTGTATTTTCATTTTCATTTGTTTCCATATATTTTTAAATTTCTTCTCTAATTGCCTGATTGGCACATTCGTTCTTTAGTAGGGTGTTCTTTAACCTCCTTGTGTTTGGAGGTTTTCCAGACTTTTCCTGTGATTGATTTCAAGTTTCATAGCATTGTGATCTGAAAGTGTGCATGGTATGATATCAATTCTTTTATATCAAGAGAGCTGCTTTATGTCCCAGTATGTGATCTATGTTGGAGTATGTGCACGCACACTTGAGAAGGAAATGAATGAATTCCATAGGATGTACAGTTCTAAATCTATCTGTCAAATCCATCAGGTCCAATGTGTCATTCAATTCCATTGTTTCTTTAGTGATTTTGGTGTTTGGTTGATCTATCCATTGCTGTAAGTGGAATATTAACGTCCCCTCCTATTAACACATTGTTATCCATGCGATTGTTTCTGTTTATGATTAATTGTTTTTTTTTTGTTTGTTTGTTTGGGTTCTCCCGAATTCAGTGAGTAGACATAATTGTTAGCACTTCCTGATGAATATACCCTGTGATTGTTATTTCATGCCCTCTTTATCTCTTGCTATTGCTTTACTTCAAAAGCCAGTTTTTCTGATATAAGTATGGCCACTCCAGCTCTCTTTTGACTTTCAGTAGCATGATATATATTTCTCCATCCCCTTACTTTCAATAAGAAGATCTCCTCTGGTATAAAATGAGTCTCTTGTAGACAGCAAATAGATGGATCTTATCTTTTAATCATTCTGATACCCTATGTCTTTTAATAGGAGTATTTAGTCTATTTACATTCAGTCTTATTACTGACAGATATTGGTTTAGAGTCATTGTATTCTCTATAGGATTCATACTTGTAGTGGTGTCTCTAGTACCTTGTGTTCCTTGCAACATTTCCTTCATAGAGTCCCCCTTAAGATTTCTTGTAGGGCTGGTTTGGTGGTGATGAATTCTTTCATTTTTTGTTTATTTTGGACAACCTTTATCTTTCCTTCTATTCTGAATGACAGGCTTGCTGGATAGAGGATTCTTGGCTGCATATTTTTTCTGTTCATCACATTGAAGATCTCCTGCCATTCCTTTCTGGCCTGCCAAGTTTCAGTAGATAGGTCTGTCACCACTCTGATAGGTCTCCCTTTGCATGTTAGGGCTCTTTTATCCCTAGCTGCTTTCATAATTCTCTCTTTGTCTTTATATTTTGCCAATTTCACTATGTTATGTTGTTCAGAGGATCGATTCAAGTTACATCTGAGAGGAGTTCTCTGTGCCTCTTGGATTTCAATGTCTGTTTCCTTCCCCAGATTGGGAAAGTTCTTAGCTATAATTTGTTCAAGGACTCCTTCAGCGCCTTTCTGTCTTTCTTCCTCTTCTGGAAATTCTATGATAGGGATATTGTTCCGGTTGATTTGATCCCTTAGCTCTCGAAATCTTCTTTCGTCCTCCTGGATCAATTTATCTCTCTTTTTCTCGGCTTCCTCATTTTCTATAATTGTGTCTTCTAACTCACCTATTCTCTCTCTGCCTCTTTATTCCATGCTATGACTGCTTCTTTTTTATTATGCACTTCATTTATGCAGTTTTTAATTCATCACAACTATTTTTAAGCTCCTTATCTTTGTAGCAATAGCTTCTCTGATATCTTTCATGCCTTTTTCAAGCTCAGTGATTAATTTTCTATTGTTCTAATTTTTTTTTCAGTTATGCTGCTTATATCTGTTTTGAGCAATTCTTTACCTTCACTTCTTCCTGGAATTTTTTTAGAGGAGAATTCTTCTGCCTTGTCATTTTGACTAGCTTTCTGTCTCGTCCATTTTAAAAGCTTGTTCTGTGCTCTGCACCTGTGAGTACCGCTATATTATGGAAGGCTCATGGATTGTCCCATCCCTGTCCATTCAGGAAGTGTTCTTTTAATGGTGTATCTTGGTCTCTCTTGTTGAGACTTTCATTATTTTATTTCCCTACTCATAGTGTTATTTGGGACACTCCACCATGTGTACATTGGCTTGTATCTTGAGGTAGCTCTGAAAAGGAAAACAGACAAACACACAGGGAACAAAAGCACGCCAGTACACTGACAAATTCTACAAACAAGCAAACTAAAAGGGAAAAAAGGAAAAAAATAAGACAATGTACAGTCTAAAAGCATAAAACTGGAATCCCCAGCTACAAATAAAGGGCTGGGTATATACAGTGCTGATGGAAGAGCATATACAAAGGGAGAAATGACAGGGGTGGGAAGAAAGCAAAATTGGTAATTGACCAGGCAGAGAGACTCAGAGGCTTAATTTAGAGAGAGAAAGAGGAGAATATGGTAGGAGGTGAGGAGAAAGAAACAAAGATAATGTTAGCCAAAGAAACTATATAGTCTGATTATTCCAGAGAGAGAAAGGAAAGTAGCGGTGAAAGTGTAGAATATGCATTCAGGGAATGGATTAAATGTGACTGTTTAAGCAACTTAATTAGCAATGTGCCCAGTCCAGTGAAGGTGAGGGGTAAGAATGAGATAAGGGAAGATGTATCTGAATAGCATGAATTGATCTAGAGTTAATCATGGCAATGCATCAATGTTGGTCTTGCCCTGGGTTCTGGTGAAAAAAAAAAAAAAGCAGCTCCCCAGAACAAATGAGAGTGGTTTGGTGTAAGCAGGTCTTGCTTCCACCGCAGGTCCCATGGCTGCTCCCTGAAGTCCAGCCTTGGTGGTTGTGGGGGTAAAAATGGCCGTGCTCCAGTCCCTTGAACCAAGGGTTGCAAATAACTCTTTTGGGTCTGATCTCCCAAGCAGGCTCTGTGCTGTCAATTCAGAGTCCAATGCTGGGCTTGATCTTGTGAAGTGTGAGCCAAAATCAAGAGCCGGGCACTTGGCTGACTGAGCCACTCCAATGCCCCTGTGAGTTGTAGTTTTTTAGACATAAAACGCAGAGGAAAAATACTATCTTTTTCCTGGGGTACCTGGTAAATAGGAAAAAAAAAGTTAGTACCATAAAATGAATTTGGAAGTTTTCTACCTTTGTTATAAACTGAAATTTTACATCAAAAAGTTCCCTGTTTTTAATTGTTTTGTTATTAATTTTAGTTTATTTTTGAGAGAGACAGAGCATGAGTGGGGGAGGGGCAGAGAAAGAGGGAGACACAGAATCCAAAGCAGGCTCTAGGCTTTGAGCTATCAGCACAGAGCCTGATGCTGGGCTGAACTCACGAACCATGAGATAATACCCTGAGCTGAATTTGGATGTTTAAATGACTGAGCCACCCAGGCATCCCAAAAATTCCCTGTTTTTGATGGAACCATAGATTATGACTGTTAATCTTAGTAAACTGGTCCTTTAATAAATTTGAACAAACCCCGATTTTACTTTTTAATGTGTTTTGCTATGAATTTTATTTTTTCTGATGTTATTATTGCTTTACTAGTTTTATTTCTATTAATATTTGCCTGAAATACTTTTTGTTATATTATTTATCCAACATGTCTATGTCACTTTGTTTCATTTTGATCTTTATGAATAATATAATGATTTATATTTAAAAATGCAAATTCAAGGGCACCTGAGTGCCTCAGTCAGTTAAGTGTCCGACTTCAGCTCAGGTCATGATTTCACGGTTCGTGAGTTTGAGCCCTGCATAGGGCTCTGCATAGCTGCTCTCTCTGGCAGCTGAGAGCCTGGAGCCTGTTTCAGACTCTGTGTCTCCCTCACTCTCTGTTCTTTCCTTGCTCGTGTTCTGTCTGTCTCTCAAAAATAAATAAGCATTAAATTTTTTTAATAAAATAAAAATGCAAATTCAGAATCTGTTTTCTAATGGGCAAATTTGGTTACTTAACATTTCTTATGATTAATAAAAGATTTGTGTGTATTTCATCCATTATATCTTTTGTTGTTTATGTTCTCTATTTACAATGACTTTCTTTGAGTTTCTTTTCTCTTTTTCTTAAATGAAAAAACATTTTAGTCTTCTTTGAATAAATCCAATTTTCTTTGTTGGATTTTCCCTTACTTTGTTTCAGGTATATGTTGTTTCTTTTCTTTTTTGCTAAACATATATTTTAAATTTATACTTAAACATATTTTCTTAGTAAATTGTAAATGAAATCATCATTTCTGAAAAATATTTCATGAACCTCAATATTTTCATTTCTATTCTTCAGAGCGTTCATTGTTTGCGAGTGAAGTGATATACATGTGAATAAAATTTCTACTACATTTTGCCTATGTTTGAGAAAGGGAGATTTCAGCATTTCAACTTTCCATCTTGATCCAAAAATACTTTTTGACTTTTTACGTGTAAAAATATATACAGAGATGCTGATCACAATGGCCACACAAATCTATGTATAAAGATATTAAACAAAATTATTTGTATTTCCAAAAGTAAAAGAATTGACCTAAATGTTCACCACCAAGGAAATAATAAAATAATTTACTTATATTCCCGTGGTGAAATATTTTTTGTCACTTAAGTCGTGTTTTATGGAATATTTAACATCATAGAAAGATGTTGACAATTAGTGCCAAATGTAAAATATATGCTTTATGGAAAGTAATGGACTTGATTTAAATATATCACAAAGTTGATGGTGATTATATGTGAATAAAGGAACTATTGTCCACTTCTGTTTTCTGTTTCCTATACTGTGTTTTTAAAATACAGACCTTGTATAATTTGCTGAAAACTTTTGAATGTTTAGTATTCTAACCCTGATTTGTATATTGGAGACCAAAATGTAGTAGGTATACTCAGTTTATAAACTTTGGTGAGTTGTATGTCATTTTTTTCTCTATATCTGAACTAAAATTCTTATTTCTGGTTCCATGAAGCTGAGTTGTAGAAATAACCTCAACAATTCATTTTCCTCAGTCATCTCAGAGTCCCTATCTCTCTCCTTATGTTTTTCTTTTTGTAAATCATCATTTTCTCTGTCATCATTATCTATGTATGTTGGTATGTCTCCACTACTGTCAACCTGGTCATGGTACATGAATATCACTGTTATGTCCTTCTCATACCTGTCACAAAGACTGATTAGTTACTTTCTTGTTCTTCTTGAAAACATGGATTACATGTGGCCCTTCACACATCTTGTAGAACAACAGGAAACTCTGAGGCTGTAGGAAACCTACTGTTTTAGGCTTCAAATGCAGCTATCTTTCTTTTATGCTCCTATTTCCTCCTGGGGTTAGAAAACATGGAAAGACATATCAGAAAGGGAGACATAGAACATTTCTGCTCTCTTATTCCCCAAACTCTTCTGAAGTTTATACTCCTAAATCATCAGATTTCATCTAGTGGAAAGTATTCCACAGGGTAATTTTCTAGGTATCCATTAGCATCTCACTCTCTTGTTTAGCTTTTTATTTTCTCCCTTTCCCTAGACTGTGGAATCTTATTCCAGATCTTTCATTTGTAACATAAACTTGAAGTTTCAATTTTTTTAGAGTTGACTCAACATCTCAGATTTCTTTAACTCAAATAAGTTTTTAAAATTCAAAAGCCATGGTTTGAATTTTCTGTTGTTTCCCAAGGCAATGAAAGGCATTGCATGAATTAGGGAAAAGGGAAGTTAAAAAGAAATAAGAAAATACAAAAAAAATAGTTTAATATCTTGAGATTATCCCAACACAAGGAAATAAAAACCAAAATCTTACTTTCAATCAATCCCTCCTAATAACATTAGAATCTTTTTCCTGAAATTTAAATATGGCTATTACTTTTCTTATTACTTTTCTTCAACAAATCCCTATTGTGCATGTATTAAATTTTCCCATATTTGGTCTCAGCTTATTGTTGTGGCTTTTCCCACTAATCTTTATATTGCTGCAATAGAAAATTTGCTTGTTATTCTTCAAATAACCATTTCATTTGATGCGTCTGTGCCTTTGTTCATGCTCTTTCCTCTAGAGTTAATTTCCCATCTTCACAGGTAGAGAAAGAATACTCATCCTTCAAAGCTAAGCAACAATGTTTGTTCAAAGTCTGCATGAAATATTCTTTGTTTCCCTTTGTGTAGCATTGCCAGTTTAAAAACAGACAGTTTTAGAGGCACCTCAGTGGCTCAGTCGGTTAAGCATCTGACTTTGGCTCAGGTCATGATATCGTGGTTCATGAGTTTGAGCCCTGCTTCAGGCTCTGTGCTGATAGTTCAGAGCCTGGAGCCTGCTTGAGATTCTGTCTCTCTCTCTCTCTCTCTCTCTCTGCCCCTCCCTAACTCATGCTCTGTCTCTCTCTCTATCAAAAATAAATAAACACTAAAAAATTAAAACAAACAAAAACCATAGTTTTAGAACACTTCACAAAGTAAGGAAGAGTGTGGTGTTCCTTCAACATCAGTTCCAAGCCCTTTTCTCTATATTTTCTCTGGAAGTAACCTTGTTCACACCATTGGCTTCAATTATGCTGTACACTCCTGAAATAATATTTCCAACTGAGATCTTTCAGATGACCTAGAGAAACAAATCCAGCTAGTTTCT
>NW_027531456.1:75451-76605 GCF_008692635.1 Crocuta crocuta | reverse complement strand
TAGATACTCAAATATTTGTGAATATAATATTAAAATGGTACCCAAATTACCCCCTTTTGGACTTCTTGATGCTTTCCTAATGCAGCTTGGGTTGCCATCGCCATCTGATTGTAGGTAATCAGATTGCCTTTCTTTTTGTAAAAAAAAAATTAACATTTATTCATTTTTGAGAGAGAAATAGTGAGTAGGGGAGAGGCAGAGAGAGAGAGACACACAGAATCTGAAGCAGGCTCCATGCTCTGAGCTGTCACCACAGAGCCCTAGGCGGGACTTGAACTCATGGACAGCGAGATCGTGACCTGAGCTGAAGTCGGACACTTAACCAACTGACCCACCCAAGTGCCCCTCAGATTACCTTTCTTACACCATAATTCTTCCAAATTCATATATGTTTATACTCTTTCAGACGTATAAGCACTGCTTCCTTCAGTGTGTCCTTCAGCAACAATTGAGAATTCCTCCTCATCTGATATCATATAGTACAGTAAGTGCAAACTTTCGAGTGAACCATTGCTATGTTTACAGTGCAGCTTTGCCGCTTATTAGCTGTATAACCTTGAGGAAGTTACCCATCTTTTATGGGCCTTAGAGTTCTCATCTGTAAAATGTGGGAAATAATACCTAGATCATCAAATTGNTTATTTATTTATTTATTTATTTATTTATTTATTTATTTAGAGAGAAGGAGAGGAGCAGAGAGAGAGGGAGAGAGAATCCCAAGCAGTCTCCACACTGTCAGCACAAAGCCTGACGCAGGACTGGATCCCACAAACCATGAAATCATGACCTGAGCCAAAACCAAGTTGAATGCTTAACTGACTGAGCCACCCAGTCACCCTTCTTTTTTTCCCCCTGTCTTTAAAAAATACTTTTCCTTCCCTCCTATTTTAGTGTTTATTACCTTTTTTTTTTGGTTTGTTTTCCTCACAGTCATTCATATTCTTTCTCTTTGACTAGACTGTAAGTTTGTTGAGAAAAAACATTTTTTAATCTCAAAAAAATCACATAATGGTTTAATAGGTGCCTTTGAATGAATGAGTGAATGAATGAACGAATGAATGAATGAATAGAAAACAGAGACAGCATATTGGATTCTATTTTATTCTTTGATATAGCTGAGCTATTTTCAAGCTTTAATTAAACCAAGTATCTTA
>NW_027531456.1:72386-75258 GCF_008692635.1 Crocuta crocuta | reverse complement strand
TATTCAACAAAATATCTTACTTGACAAAAAATGCACTTACTTGGTGCTGCTTTAAGGAATTATAATAATATTTCATGTGCAAACCTGGGAATTCACACATCTTAACGTTGTCGTTGGAAATGAAATTCCAGTTGTTTTAGAAGAAATCCACATGGTTAACATTGATCTCTGGGGGATTTTCATAGATTCTCAAGGTTTATGGCCTTTCCAACTTTTTTTTTTAATGTTTTACTTATTTCTGAGAGAGAGAGAGACAGCGTGAGCAGGGGAGGGTCAGAGAGAGAGGGAGATACAGAATCTGAAACGGGCTCCAGGCTCTGAGCTAGCTGTCTCCACAGAGCCTGATGCGGGGCTCGAACCCACGAACAGTGAGATCATGACCTGAGCCGAAGTCGGACATTTAACCGACTGAGCCACCCAGGCACCCCTTGTTTTTGGTTTTAAAATGTGTCTTGTTTCTCTTTTTGGTAAGACAGCCTGACACATTATTTATTCAAAAGCCAATAAAGATTAGTTGTAAATAATATTATCATTTTTTTTAAACTATAGACCATTCACTCTTAAATATGACAGTAACTAAACCTGAAAGTGGTCTCAACCTGTACCAATGTAAAATTCCACTACATTCTATTAAATGCAAAATTCCAATACACTCTATTGATGGAAAAGTCTCAGAAATGAAGTAAACTATGTCACTTTTTTAGGCATCTGTTGTCCCCATTAACTGTAATGTAGGAGATGAACGTCAAAGCATACATAACTCCAGGCTCTAGACTACGTGATCTACTCATGTTTTCCAGAAGTGCTGGTGGACTGTAAAAGGCAGAGGACATCCACTGAAATTGATTAACAAGCCAGAAAACTGCTGTTCTGTGTATTGCAAACAGTAGGAAATGGTAAGCTGTTGAACAGTCTTTTTGTTTTTTGTGGTCCACTCCAAAACGCCTTTATTATTACCTTTCAAAAGGTTAAATATTAAATTATTATAACCTTTCAAAGAAGTTTGTTTTCTTGTAAGTTGGAAGAGATACGGAAGGGACAGATGTGAATTTTTCATGTATTCATAATTAGCACTCTGGAGCCTCAGGGTGACCATGTTTTTTTCTTAATTTACAAAATGTTCTCAAAGGCTTTCTGTATCTTTGAAGTTACTCATTCAACATCTCCTAATATTGACTGTGGGGCATAAAGGAAACAGGAATTTTTTTGGTGTACAAAATGAAGAAGAGAGTGTGTAGAATTCTATATGGTTAGTCTAGTACATTTTAGAAGAAGACATTTGTGTTCACACTGCATGTAAGACATTTAGAGAAATGCTCTTTGTACTCTTTTACTTCCTATCAAAATTTTTAAGATCCAGGTTTATGAGCTTCATCTAATTATTCCGAGCTTCATCTAATTATTCCAACACTGATTTTTTCCCCATTTTTGAACACTTATAGCATATATAACTTATATCACTCATTTTGCCCTTATAAATAGTCTGTCGTATTTTAGTAATAATAACTCTTCTGATTGTTGGGATTATAAAGTCCCTGCTTCTCAAGATTGTGTCTTTGTCTTTATCATATCTTTATCATATCTATATTGTTTCTTATCAAAGGTACATTGCTATTTCTTGCACATTGTAATCTCTGGGAAATGTATACCGATTGACTGAGCTACATGTATAATTTTACTATTTTGAGCAACAGAGTACATTATTTGAACAAGTCCATAATATTTATTCTTGGTCGTCATAGTAGATTTTCTAAAAGACTATTAATTCTTGTTAAAAGTAAATATTTAAAGGTAAATATTAAATATTAAAAACAGCATTTATACCTTTAAAGAATAGTGTAAGGACTGTTCACGTCAATTCTAAGAGGGCTCTCAAGCCTTCTCTTCCTTACATAATAGGGATTTTTCCTTTTGTGTTTACTGTTTTCACAAGAACTCTCCCTCGTCTGTTCCACTTAAACCTCCTTCCTAGATCATATCTGCCAATGGTTTCACCACCCTTCCTTTTGGATCGTTTATTGCTTTTGTTCTTTGCATTTTCCACTTTAAGCCTGTCCTTTACTTTCTGAGCTGGTTTTGTCCCAGATGGTATACTTCACAACTGCATGCTAACCTGGTCAACCTCTTCACCTAAACCTGACTCCCAGAACTCTACCTCTGGTAGAGGTCCTGGCCACTGTCTTGATAGGGAGAAAGGCAGAATAATAAAAGATAAAGCCCAAAATTGTTACCAAAAATATTTATGAGGCTAAGGACAGGACAGTAACATACTTAAAAATCTATATTTGGAGTAAAAACTAAAGGACTGGGATGGATGGCAATCAAAAAATGAAATTAATGAAATCTCATTTTACATCTTCTGCACAATACTCAGAATTCTTTGCAATCTCACCTTCTTCCTACAAAGTTCTTTCTCTACTCCAGTTCATACTGACTCCTTTCTGACATTTCTGAACCCCCATTTTATAAACTGCATTCACAATAATTGTGCCTTCTGAATAAACATCAATGTAGTTTTAAATCAACCAGACTGCAAACTCCCAGTGGGGGAAAGTTTTGAAAGCCAGAAAAATTACATCCTAGGATGTTAACCTGAAAATATGATTTTAGAATCATTTCAGTAATCTTTGAGACATTATGGGACAGGAGACAGGCATATGTGATGACTTAAATGGAAGAAAAAGATGGATTCCTGACAATACAGAGCTATAATCTGGACATGTTTTCTTGGCAAGATCCTAGACTAGATTGTGAAATAAATGTTTTATACACACTAAGAAAAGAAAATGGTAATCACCAGGACCAGATGGTTTCTTCTAGGAATAAATCATGCTAAAATAACCTCATTAGATTTTTTGTGATGTTACTGGCT
>NW_027531456.1:71323-72291 GCF_008692635.1 Crocuta crocuta | reverse complement strand
TTGACAAAATTCAGCATGCTATTTATTTACAATAGATAGGGATATGTGGGCTTGGTGAGAATAAAATTAAATAAGTTTTATAATTGGTTGACTAATTCTAAACAAAGGGCATTGATTATTAAAATCAATACTAGATGGTTTCCTCTATCAATATCCTATGTTCATATTCTGATAAATAATTTTATTCAAAGATTTCTAAGAAGGCATCTTTATAAAGTATGCAAATGGCATTAGGGAGAATAATTAATATTACAGAGGGCACCTTAGAACAAAAAGGTAAAAATATGGGTTTGGTAGTTAGAAAAATTAAAGGCTTGAACCAACTCTGACACTTACTAGCTTTGAGTCCTGGATAAATTACTTTTCATTAATGGATAAAGACCAAATAGTCACCCAGAAAAGAATGAATAGTAGCTTCTATTCTTTACTGGAATTTATACTACTGTTATTACTTCCATAGGCCAGAAAGATAGTCTGAAATTAAACATGGAATTTAGCAAGATGAAAACCAATTGTACAAATGGAGGACCTGAATATACACCTCATGTGAATAAAACCTGATGGTTTTAGTTGACTGTAAGTTCAATTTGAATTGAACATATGACATGAATAACAAGCCAATTAATACAATTAAGGTTTTCAATAGACTGTGAGTAGTTTGATTAAGGGAGATAATAGTCTCTCTGTAGTGTTCAGACCACATTTGGGAGATTGTATTTAAAGGTGGCTTTGATTTTCCAAGAAGATAACTATAATTGTGAAAATTCTGGAATCCAGGTCATAGGAGAAATGGCTTAAATAATACAAAGTTTTTCTGCTGGAGGAAATAAGACTCATAGAATGGGGATTAGTGGGCAGTCAATGAAAATTCCTCCCCTAAATTGCTTATCATTGAGAATTTGAAACAGACAGCAAAACAGTGAGATTAGTATAATGAAATCCCATATACCCATCATCTAGTTGCAACA
>NW_027531456.1:69382-71299 GCF_008692635.1 Crocuta crocuta | reverse complement strand
TTATCTGGAAGGAAATCCTCAAATTTCAGAAATGTCATGTCATGTATAAATGCTTTCCTGTGTATCTTAAAAAGACAAGATGGGGCTCGTAGGTGGCTTAGTCAGTTAAGTGTTGGACTTTGGCTCAGGTCATGATCTTGCAATCCATGAGTTTGAGCCCCATACTGAGCTCTGTACTGGCTCCTTCAGATTGTGTGTCCCTCTCTCTCTGCCCCTCCCCTTCTCACACTCTGTCTATCACTCTCTAAACAATAAATATAATTAAAAATTAAAAACGTAATTTATTTTAAAAAGACAAGAAGTTTGGAGCACCTGGGTGGTTCAGTCATTTGAGCATCCAACTCTTGATTTTGGCTCAGGTCGTGATCTCACAATTCATGGATTCAAGCCCCTCATCAGGCTCTGCACTGACAGTGTGAAGCCTGCTTGCGATTTTCTGTCTCCCCCCCCCTCGATTCTCCCCCAATCATGCACACATTCTCTCTCTCAACAAACAAACAAATAAATACTTTAAAAGACAAGAAGTTAAAAAATAACAATACTGTTAATACATATAAAAATTTACAATTTCTTAACATCATTAAACTTCCAGTTATTGTATAAATTTTTCTAGTTCTCTAACAAATGCTATTTTATAATTTCTTTGAACGAGGATCCAAATAAATCTGTACATTATAATTGGTTGATATACCTTTTAATTCCATTTGTCCTTCTCTTACTTAATCCATGTTATTTATTGGGGCCCCTGGATGGCACAGTATGTTGAGCATATGACTTTGGCTCAGATCATGATCTGGCTGCTCCTGAGTTTGAGCCCTGCGTTGGCTTGCTGCTATCAGCACTGAGCCCGCTTCAGATCCTGTGACCCCCACCTCTCTGCCCCTCCCTTGCTGGTGCTCTCTCTCTCTCTCTCAAAAATAAATAAACTTTTAACCCATGTTACTTATTGATCATATGTTCTTCATATTTTTCCAGAGCCTGGATTTTGCAAATTGAATTCTTGTAGTATAGTTGTCCCCCCTCTGTACTGATCTCTGTTATTTCCTATGAATTAGTAGTTGGATCTTGAGTATTGGTCATATTAGGTTTAATTTTTTTGAAGGAATACTTTATAGGCAGTGTTCTTTTCTACCCTCAGGAGACAGTTTATTTCTAGTATTTTCTCTCTNGTCTACTTAACTTTTTGGATGTAAGAATTTTTTTTGAAGCAAATAAATCTTTGTTGTCTTCCAAAAGTTATGCTGCTATAATATTGAGTCTAAGTAGGGTCTGGGGGAAGATAACAGAGTTTGAATTAGCTCCTTAATCAAGTCTTCCTTCACACACAGGAATTAAAGGGAGATTAGGGGCACCTGGATGGCTCAGTCAGTTAAGCATCCGACTTAGGTTCAGGTCATGATCTTACAGTTCACAGGTTTAAGCCCTGCTTCCAGCCCTGTGCTGACAGCTTAGAACTTGGAATCTGCTTCAGACTCCGTGTTTCCCTCTCTCTCTGACCCTCCCCAGCTCCCTATGTCTCTCTATCTCTCTCAAAATTAAATAAACATTAAATTTTTTAAAAAAATAAAAAGATAAAGGGAGATTAAAAATAACTAATGGGAGATGATAGCTGTTTTCAAATAGTTAAAGTGATTTAAAGCAGGAATTCATTCTATTTAGTTCCAAAGAACAGTACTGAGACCAGTTGTGAGAGTTAAATGAGGGAGGTCAATCTACATTTAGTATGAAAAAAGTCCTATTAATAATTACAATGGGCCTGTAATGGAACAGATTGCTTCATAGAGCAGATAGCTGCCTGTTACTGGGATGTTCAAGGTTTTAGATGAAAGTGTTTTGGGAACATTGTAAAATAGATTCTTATGCTGGGTAGAAATTTAAATCTTTTTAATTTCTGAGTTTCCATGATACCTTAATCGC
>NW_027531456.1:52750-69321 GCF_008692635.1 Crocuta crocuta | reverse complement strand
AATCGCCGCCCCCACCCCTACCTCACCCACAGGGGTTACATTCTAAGACCTCCGGTGAATGCTTCAAAGCACAGATAGTACTAAATCCTATATATACTATTTTTTACCTATGATAAAGTTTAATTTATAAATTAGATACAGTAAAATATTTACAACAATAATAAAATAACAACAGTTATAACAATATGCTGTAATAAAAATTATATGAATGTAGTCTCCCTAAATATCTTATTCTATACTCACCTTGTCATGAGCTAGACTCCAAGACCTGATCTTTACTGCTCACATGCTTTTACCTCTTATCTTTGTCCTACATTTTTCCTTAAGTTCTACTTTCCAGCTTATCTCTTAACACAGGCAAAAGACCTGAGGGTTGTACCATTCTAGGATAGAAAGAGAAGCTACCCCTCAAGCAATAACTACTGCCTAGACAAAGAGTTCTGGCAAGTTCAGAACATCCAGTCCAGTTTGAACTTAATCCCCAACTCATGCCTGCATAGATAGACCATGAAGTGACCCATGGAATGACTGACAGTTACCTTCACCTTATTATAATACTAAAATGGCTACCCAAGAAGAAGCATAAGCCTCATTTATGTAATATACAATATATGTATTGGTATGTTTTTTGAGGCTCATATGTGACCTTATGCTCACTTGTACATATGATGACAAGAACCCCCTATCTAAATATTCATCCTAACCCTAAATCAAAGGAACCCATTCACCTTCGCTTAGGGAGTCATGGCTTTGGAAGTTATTCCTTGTGATATCTGTATTTGCTGAAAATAAAGTGCAACTCCACCTGGTGCAATTTCTTTTTTTTAAATGATAAATTATTATTTAATGAAATATAGCCGTTTGAAAGATAGGGAAATAATTGTTAAGTAGGCATATATGGCACATGATTATGATTAAATTCCACTAATTCATGTTCTCTAATTACTCTTTCTGCTAAATTCCAGAGCATTATATTCATGCAAAAATGGTAGGAAGCATTGGCATTTTTTTAATGTCTGCCCTCCTGATAAGGAAATGTAACATCAGGAACATTTAGTAGGTCATTTTCTACCGTTTGAGTATGTGATACTCTAAGAAATCAAGTCTAAGTCTAGGACATTTAGACTGATAATTTGTGATGTACAAAACTCCGTTATATAAATCCAGTAGTTGTACCTGGCTTTCACCTTTGTGTTGAAATTTTCCGTCATTTATGGCTTGTTCCAAGCACAAAAATCCTGAACAATGTGATACCAGGTAATGAAATAACATGGTAGGAAGAGCACAGTTTGTTTTTGCACACTGTTAAGGAGGCCACAGACTTACCTGAATGGTTTTTTTTTTCTCTCCTGTAGTATCATTACACATTTCATCAGATATATTAGTCATAGTAGGTGTAGTCTGGGGAGTGACAGTGTGCCCAAACCCTTTGTAGTGATCCATGGGTGAAGATGGTACAGAAAAGGCAATAGAAATTATATCTTGTGATGATGAGTATAACAAGCTTATATGTTCATTTTGATCTTGATCCTCAGGAAAAAAAATAAAAACTCTTTCCAAGGATGTCCCATGACTGTCCTTCCAACATGCCTTACTTGTTCAGAAATATCATCCTTAATATCGGAAACATCCCACATGGAAAGAAAGGAATCAAAGCATAAGCCCTCTTCTGGTTGGGCATATGGTTTATATGAGAAAGTGTAGTGATGAGCAATAACAAAAAGGAAGATCTCAATACAGATGATAAAGTTTTGGAGTCCTATAGCACGGCTTTTGTAGTTTGCCATTCCCATATATGTTCTTTATAAATAATGACAATTTTTACCAGCAAGGCAATAACTTCTGCTTACCAAAAAGAAAGAAAAACCACTGTTTTTACACACACACACAAAATTGCCAACAGGTTAGATTGGACTTAGTTCTTCCTTTATAAAATAGAAGAAGACAATATATGATGAACAATTGTGGCATGTTGTTTATTATAACCAAGTAAGTCCAAGCATTTGAGAAAACTAAAGTTTCCTTCATATATACCAAGCAGCTCACAGATTAAAGCAACAATGGTGGTGGATGGTCTGAACAACTGTATACTGCAATATACCCAGTTTGCACCTAAAGAGCAATAGTTCTATTGTCCATGGTGGACATAAAAGAAGGGTACGTTTCTGCTGATCTTTGGCTTTCAGGATTAATACTAGATTTGGATACCGGTTAGTTAGATAATTGGTAAAGAATTCCATAAAGTTGTAAATGATATAAGCTTCATTACATTTTCTGCAGGTATCTGATGTCCCAGAGCAATATATGTATAGTCAACAGCATAAAGATTCCAGCAATAAACCAAGCCTTGACGTGTGTTCCAACCTCCAGCTTCTGTAATTCACACACACATAGAGAAACCACAACCACTATGGACACTAGGTAGATAACCACAAGTAAAGGTTGAACTCACTGTCTCCAGTTCTTCCAGGTACAAGTGCTAGGCATGTTCTGCATAAATCAATTCCAAACACAAAGAAAAAGAGCTCGAAGGAGATTGTAATGGGGAGCCTTGTTCTTTGGCTGTTTCTGTCAACTCCCATAGTACAAAGAAACAGCTGTTGGGCAACTCCACCACCCACCTCCTCAGCGGGCCTGTGCTTTCTGTTTCTGCTGCCATAACTGGGGCCACTCAGGGTGCTACCAGGGAGTAGTACAGGCAGCATCCTTTCTTCCTCACTCTCCATCTTCTTAGTTCTTCCACGGTGGAACCCCCCAGTGCCCTCACCTGGGTATCACCCAGAGCTCCACCTGCACCCTGGCCTCAAGGAGAGCAGCAACAACCAAGACTATCCTCTAGAGACCCTGCACACACTTTGGTTCTGCCTGGCAGCTGCCTGCCCAATTACTCTTTTATGGGGCAGTCGAGCTTCCTCCCTCCCACCTTCAGGCTCTCTTCACCTGATTTGGCTGGCAGAGAAGAGGTGAAGATTCAAACCTGCCTACCTAGGATATCTTAACTCACTCGCACATGCCATCTGCCACAAACCAGCTGGTGTAACTTCTATCTGTGACTCATTGAGGTGTGAACTCATGTTTGTTCTTCTTTGTTTTTTTTTTCTTCTTTTTTGATTATGTGAGATGATAAAATGCATACATGACAGAGTGAAGTGAGGTGAATTATGTAGGCATTGTTATGTAGTGATATGCTACTAGTGACATCAGGAGTATCATCTCCTTTCAGACCTCTGTTGGATGTGGACAACTGAAACTGAAGAAAACAAAACTGAGGAAAGTGAAACCAAGGATAAAGGGGGAATACTATACTAAAATGCACCTGAGGGCCCATAATAAAGAAAGATATACAGGAAGGAACTCTTCAAAAGTGACATCTGTATAAGGATTCAGTTTATAATGTTTGTGGTGGAAATTTCTGATCCAAAAAGGATGTAGTTTACAAAGGTATTCTTGGAGGAGCTAAGATAACATTATAGTAGGAGAACTATAAGCCCATCTAGTCCCTTAAATACAACTAGATAATTATCAAATCATTCTCAATACCCATGAAATTGACGTAAGGACTAACAGAACAAACTCCACAACTAGAGGAAAGGAAGAGGTCACATCAAGGAAAGTAAGAAGTACAGAGATGTGGTTTGAAGGAGAAAAGGATTGTGAGTTCTATGGAGGGGAGGAAGCCATTGTCGTGGAGAATGATGAGAGAGAGAAGAACACATGGAAATGCACAAGGAGAACAAATCTCCAAAGCCATTGGCTGAGAAAATCAAAAGAGCTAATTTTTGTGATTTCTTGCAACCAGTGGGGCTTGAAGACTGGAGTTTTAAAGGTCAGCCTGCTTGGCTGGGATACAGTGCTGAGGGTGTTGCCTTACTCCTAGACAGAAGGCAAGAAACTATCAAAGAGCAAATTATGCAATTTGAGGAATGCCAGGGGTCCGGGGGTGGGAGGATTATTTACTCTTCTTGGAGTGAGTCCCTGAGAAGTAGCATTCACTGAGACGACTTTCCAGCAACAAAAGAGTATGTGGGTGTCATTTCCCTGCCCTGCCTCTCAGCATAAACACAGATCCACCTGCCCAAGGGCAATTCAGCCTAACCCTGTCTGCCTCGCTTGCTTGCTCCATGTCCTATGGCCCTGAACTCTGGTGTGACTGCCCTGGTCAGTCAAACCTCCCTAAATCCTAGGGCAGTGAGGCACTCCTCCAGAAGACCAGTGCAGGCTCCTGCCCACACCATGTCCCTAAATTATGCAGTTTTAAAAGTCAGCAGACTTGACTAGGATAGAGACTTGAGGTCACTGCACTGCTCCCAGAGAGAAGGCAGACAAACAACTCAGAGGCAGACATCATGAACACAACAATCTGAAAAATATCTGGCACCCACAGAGGGGAGATTATTCCCTCTTCTCAGAGGGCCTCCTTGAGAAGAGCAACCGTGGAGACTCCTTTCCAGGGACAACATTGCTGGGTGGTGCCATTTCCTTCCCCTGCCCCTCAGCATAAACACAGAACCTCCCTTGGTAAACAGAACAGATAGAACACTGGTTGCCTTACCTGCGTATCCTGTGATCCGTCAGTACTGCCCTTCTCGGTCAAGTTTACCTGAGTCTCGCACAGTGGGCCTTTTCTTTCTTTCTTTTTTTAATGTTTATTTATTATTGAGAGACAGAGAGAGACAGAGCATGAGCAGGGGAGGGACAGAGGGAGGCGGAGACATAGAATCTGAAGCAGGCTCCAGGCTTCGAGCTGTCAGCAGAGAACCAGATGCTGGGCTCAAACTCACAAACCGTGAGATCATGACCTGAACTGAAGTTGGACGCTTAACTGACTAAGCCAACCAGTGGGCCTATTCTTCGGAAGACTAGCAGAAAACCCTGCCCATACTACATCTCCCAACCAGAGAGTTCTGTAACACTTCAATGCTAGTGATAATAGCATCAGGTCTCATTTGACAAGTAATCCAGAGCACACTTAGTTAAAACTTTCCACACTCTGGCCAAGGACCAAAAACTGCCCACTGCCGATAAGAAAGGCCACTTCAAATGACTGCCTTGAAGGATAGAGCATCCAAAGCACAGCAGCAGCATATATGCAGTACAAACCAGAGGCATCTCCCCCTGAAGCACCAGGTGCTGAACAGTATATCACCTCTTCTTCATAAAGCCATTTCCCTTAGGAGCAATAAAGATAACAGGCTTTTCTAACACAAAGAAGACAGAGATTTAGACAAAAAGTCTAGATGGACGAATTCATCACAAATGAAATAACAGGACAAAATTATGGCCAGAAATCTAAGCAAAAACGATATAAGTAATATACATGATAAAAATTTTAATGCAACAATAATAAGGACAGTCACTGGACCTGAGAAAAGAATGAAAGACCAAGCAGGCCCTTACTGCAGAGATAAAACAGCTAAAAACCTATCAGACAAAAATGGAAATACAGTAACTAATATCCAAAACAGACAGGACACAATGAACACAATGATGGAAGAACAGAAGAACTATTAAGTGACATAGAAAATAAAATAATGGAAAAGAAGAAGCTGAACCAAAGTGAGAAAGAAGAATTATGGAACATTAAAATAGATGTAAGGAACACAGTGACTCCATCAAATGTAATAATATCTGTAGTATAGAAGTCCCAGAAGAAAAGAGAGAAAAGGAGGCCGAAAATATTTTTGGACAAAATAATATAGCTGAAAACGTCCTTAATCTGGGGAGGAAAAGAGATATCCCAATCAGGAGGCACAGAAAACTCCTATGAAAATTAAAAAAAAAATCAAGTCAGCATTAGGACATATTGAAATTACTTTTGCACAATATAGCGGTAAAGGAAAAAATCCTAAAATCAACAAGACAAAAGAAGTCCCAAACATACAAAGGAAGACCCATAAAGCTAACTGAAGACCTCCACAGAAACTTGGCAAGCCAGAAAGGAGTAGCATGATATATTCAACGTGCTGAATGAGAAAAATATGCAGCCAAGAATATTCTATCCAGTGAGGCCAACATTCAGACTAAGAGGAGGAATAGACAGTTCCCCAGACAAACAAAATCTAAAGGAGTTTGTGACCACTAAACCAGCCCTTCAAGAAATATTGAAGGGGACTCTGAGTGGAAAAGAAAGACCAAAAGTGATAAAGACAAGAAAGGAACAAAGAAAATGAGTAATAAAATGGCACTAAATACATATCTATCAGTAATTACTCTTAATGTAAATGGACTAAATGCTCCAATCAGAAGACGTAGGGTGATAAAATGGATAAAAAATAAGACCCGTCTATCTGCTGCCTATAAGAGATTCATTGTAGACCTAAAGACAACTGGAGATTGAAAGTGAGGGGATGGAGAAAATATTTATCATGCAAATGAGTGTCAAAGAAAGTGGAGTAACATTATATAAATATATAAAACAAAAAAATGTAAGGAACCCATTAATAATAATACAATAATAGTAGGGTACTTTAGCATCTTACATACATCGATGGGCAAATCATCTAAGAAAATCAGCAAGGAAACAGTGGCTTTTAATGACACACACTGAAGTAGGTGAACTTAACAAATACATTCAGAAAATTCCATCCTAAATCAGCAGATTACACATTATTTTCAAGTGCATGTGGGACATTCTCCAGAATAGATCACACACTAGGTCACAAATAAAGCCTCAGCAAGTACAAAAAGATTGAGATCATATGTACCTTTTTCTTTGTTGTTGCTGTTGTTGTTGTTTGTTTGTTTTTGAGATGGGGGAAGGGCACAGGAGAGGGAGAAAGAGAATCTTCAGCAGGTTTCATGCCCAGCACAGAGCCCAGTGCAGGACTTAATCTCACAGCTGTGAGATCACAACCTGGGCTGAAATCAAAAGTCTGACCCTCAATCAGATGAGCCACCCAGGAGACCAACCATGTATATTTGCTGATCACAATGCTATGAAATTTGAAGTCAACACAAGAAAAAATTGGGAAGACCACAAATACATGAAAGTCAAACAACACGCTACTAAACAATGAATATTAATAGGTCAGCCAAAAATTTGTAAAAATAAATAAATAAATAAACATTTTAACGTATAAAAAAAGAAAAAATACATGAAAAGAGATGAAAATGTAAACACGATGGACAAAAACCTTTGGGATACAATAAAGCAATCATAAGAGGGAAATATATGGCAATACAGACCTACCTCAAGAAGCAAGAGTGGCACCTACATGACTCAGTAGGTTAAGCGCCTGACTCTTAATAATGGCTCAGGTCATGATCTCACAGTTTGTGAGTTCGAGCCCTTCATTGGCTCTGCACTGTCAGTGCAAAGCCTCTCTTTCTCTCTCTCTGTCTCTCTGTCTGTATCTCTCTCTCTCTCTCCCTTTCCTGTTAGCTCTCTCTTTCTCTCAAAATAAAGAACTAAACTTAAAAATTTTGAAAAAAGGATAAGAAAAATCTCTAATAAACAACTTAAACGTACACCAAAAGGAGCTAAAACAAAAACACAACAAACAGATCCTAAAGCCAATAGAAAAAGGGAAATAATAAACGTTAAAGCAGAAACAAATGATATTGAAACGAAACACCAATAGAACAGATCAATAAAAGCAGGAGCTGGTTCTTTGAAAAAAAAAATAATAGAATTGATAAGCCCCTAGCCAGACTTATCAAAAAAGGAAAGAGAAAGTACTAAAAAAAATAAAATAAAATCACAAATAAGAAAAGAAATAACAACCAACACCACAGAAATACAATTATAAGAGAATATTATGAAAAACTATATGTCAATAAATTGGACAATCAGGAAGAAATGCATAAATTCTTAGAAACATACAAACTGCCAAAACTGAAACAAGAAAAAACAGAAAACTTAAACAGACCAATAACCAGCAAAGCAATCAAGTCAGTAATAAAAATCTCCCAATAAACAAAAGTTCAGGGCCAGGTGGCTTGATTGGTAAATTATGCCAAACATTTAAAGAATAGTTAATGCCTATTTGTTTCAAGCTATTCCATAATAGAAATGGAAGGAAATATTCCATATTCATTCTATGAGGCCAGCATTATCCAGATACCAAAACCATACAAAGACTCCACTAGAAAAGAGAACTGCAGGGGCGCCAGGGTGGCTCAGTCCGGTTAAGTGTCCGACTTTGGCTCAGGTCATGATCTTATGGTTGTGGGTTTTAGCTCCATGTCGGGCTCTGTGCTGACAGCTAGCTCAGAGCCTGGAAGGCTGTTTCGGATTCTGTGTCTCCCTCTATCTCTGATCCTCCCCTGTTCATGCTGTGTGTCTCTCTCTCAGAAATAAATAAAACATAAAAAAAAGAAAAAAAGAAAAGAGAACTGTACACCAATATATCTGATGAACAGAGATGAATAAATTCTTATTTTAATAGTTTATTATCAAGTTGGTTTCCATATAACACCCAATGCTCTTCCCCACAAGTGCCCTCCTCCATNTAATAGTATTCCCTGATAATTGCTTGTATTTCTGAGGGGTTGGTTGTAATAAGTCCTTTTTCATTCATGATTTTGTCTATTTGAGTGCTCTCTCTTCTTTTTAAGAAGCCTGGCTGGAGGTTTGTCAATTTTGTTTATGTTTTAAAAAAACCAACTCTTGGTTTTACTGATCTGTTCCACTGTTTCTTTGGTTTCTATATTGTTTATTTCTGCACTGATTTGTATTATTTCTCTTCTCCTGCTGGGTTTGGGATGTTCTTATTGCTCTCCCCCTAGTTCCTTTAGGTGCGCTGTTAGAATTTGTATTTGTGCTTTTTATATTTCTTGAAATAGGCCTGGAGGGCAATGTACTTTCTTCTTAGCACTGCCTTTGCCACATCCCATAGAGTTTTGATTGTTGTATTTTCATTTTCATTTGCTTCCATATATTTTTAAAAATTTCTTCTCTAATTGACTGATTGGCCCGTTCGTTCTTTAGTAGGGTGTTCTTTAACCTCCATGTTTTTGGAGCTTTTCCAGGCTCCTTCATGTGATTGATTTCAACTTTCATAGTATTGTGATCTGAAGATGTGCATGGTATGATCTCAATTCTTTTTATATTTATTGAGGGCGGCTTTATGTCCCAGTATGTGATCTATCTTGGAGAATGTGCCATGAGTACTTGAGAAGAATGTGAATTTCATGGCCTCAGGACGCAGAGTTCTAATTATATCTGTGAAATCCATCTGGTCCAATGTGTCATCCAAGTCTATTGTGTCTTTAGTGATTTTCTGTCTAGNTCTTGAAATAGGCCTGGAGGGCAATGTACTTTCTTCTTAGCACTGCCTTTGCCACATCCCATAGAGTTTTGATTGTTGTATTTTCATTTTCATTTGCTTCCATATATTTTTAAAAATTTCTTCTCTAATTGACTGATTGGCCCGTTCGTTCTTTAGTAGGGTGTTCTTTAACCTCCATGTTTTTGGAGCTTTTCCAGGCTCCTTCATGTGATTGATTTCAACTTTCATAGTATTGTGATCTGAAGATGTGCATGGTATGATCTCAATTCTTTTTATATTTATTGAGGGCGGCTTTATGTCCCAGTATGTGATCTATCTTGGAGAATGTGCCATGCGCACTTGAGAAGAAAGTAAATTCCCTGGCCTCAGGATGTAAAGTTCTAAATATATCCGTCAGATCCATCTGGTCCAATGTGTCATCCAAGTCTATTGTGTCTTTAGTGATTTTCTGTCTAGTTGATCTGTCCATTGCTGTAAGTGGAGTATTAAAGTCCCCTGCGCTCAGCACATTCTTATCCATAAGATTGTTTGTATTATTGATTAATTGTTTTATGTATTTAGGTGCTTCCGTATTTAGTGCGTAGACATTTATACTTGTTAGCTCTTCCTGATGAATAGACCCTGTAATTATTATATAATGCCTTTCTTCATCCTTGTTACTGCCTTTACTTTAAGGTCCAGTTTGTGTGATATATGTATAGCTACTCCAGCTTTCTTTTGACTTCCAGTAGCATGATATATATTTCTCCATCCCCATGCTTTCAATCTGAATGCGTCCTCAGGTCTAAAATTAGTTTCTTATAGACAGCAAATAGATGGAATTTGGTTTTTTTATCCATTATGCTACCTATGTCTTTTGATTGGGGCATTTAGCCCATTTACATTCAGTGTTATTATTGAAAAATATGGGTTTAGATTCATTGTGTCGTTTGTAGGATTCATGCTTGTGGTGGTGTCTCTGGTACCTTGTATTCCTTGCAACATTTCCCTCATAGAGTCCTCGTTAGGATTTCTTGTTGGATTGGTTTAGTGGTGACGGATTCTTTCAATATTTGTTTATTTGGAAAGACTTTTATCTCTCCTATTCTAAATGACAGGCTTACTGATTAGAGTATTTTTGGCTGCATGTTTTTTCTGTTCATCACATTGAAGATCTCCTGCCATTCCTTTCAGGCCTGCCAAGTTCCAGTAGATAGGTCTGTAACCACTCTGATAGGTCTTCCTTTGTATCTTAGGGCCCTTTTATCCCTAGCTGCTTTCAGAATTCTCTCTTTGTTCTTATATTTTGCTAGTTTCACTATGATATGTTGTGCAGAAGATCGATTCAATTTACATCTGAGAGGAGTTCTCTGTGCCTTTCGGATTTCAACCTCTGTTTCCCTCCCCAGATTGGGGAAGTTCTCAGCTATAATCTGTTCAAGGACTCCTTCAGTGCCTTTCCTTCTCTCTTCCTCTTCTGAAATTCCTGTCATATGGATATTATTCTGTTTGATTGTATCGCCGAAATCTTGAACTCTCCTTTTGTGTTCCTGGATCAGTTTATCTCTCTTTTTCTCAGCTTCCTCTTTATTTTTTTATAATTGTGTCTTCTAATTCACCTATTCTCCTTTCTGCCTCTTCAATCCGTGAATTGGACGCCTCCATTTAATTATGCATCTCATTTATACCATTTTTAATTCATCACAAATATTTTTACCCTCTCTAGTCTTTGTAGCAATAGCTTGTCTGATGTCTTCCATGCCTTTTTCAAGCCCAGCAATTAATTGTATGACTATTGTTCTAAATTGTTGTTCAGTCATGTTGCTTACATCTGTTTTGAACAGTTCTTTAGCTGTCATTTCTTCCTGGAATTTCTTTGGAGGAGAGTTCTTCCGTTTTATCATTTTGGTTAGCTTTCTATCTCTTGTTAGTTTTAAAAGCTGCACCTGCGAGTGCTGTTGTACCAAAGAAAGCTCTTTGAGTGTCCAGGGCCTGTCTGTTCAGAAAGTGTTCTTTTAATGGTGTCTTTTGGTCTCTTTTGTTGAGACCTTGCTTATTTTATTTCTCTACTCATAGTGTTATTTGGGACTCTCCACCATGTGTTCTTTGGCTTGTTTCTTGAGGTAACTATATAAAGTTTGTTGTTGTTTTTGTTGTTTTCCTCTTTCACAAGGTACTCTGTCTCTTCTTCCTCCCAAACTTCTACCATGCTGTAAGTGTTCTTATGTCTTCAGGCCTTCTCCATTTGAGAGATGAGGACTAGTGAGATATACGGAGCTCCCTACATCTCCGCCATCTTGCCCCGGTACTCTCTCTTAACGTTGGAAAGGTTTTTTTTAAGATGCTGGAAAAATTGTCTTCTCATGTTTAGCTGGAGTAAGGTAAGATGGTAGAGGCTACCGCCAAAGGAATTAATGGGAGGACCCTAGTCAGCCGCAGATGAAGGTTGTATACATCCACGGGAGCAGGAGGTACAGAAGGTTGATGCACAGAATAAAGGATACCCAGATTAAACATCTTAATGTGATATAGGAAACCACTAAAATCCTAGAGGAGAACATAGGCAGTAAAATCTCTTTGACTTTTATCATAGCAAATTACTAGATATGTCTCTTGAGGCAAGAAAAAGAGAAGCAAAAATAATCTATTGGGACTTCATCAAAATAAGAAGCTTCTTAACAGGAAAGGGAACAATCAGCAAAACTAAAGGCAACCTACAGAATGGAAGAAGATATCTACAAATGACATATCTGATAAAGGGTTTGTATCCAAAATATAGAAAGAATGTATATACTTTAACACCCCAAAAGCAAATAATCCAGTTAATAAATAGGCTGAAGACATGAATAGACATTTTTTCTTTTTTATAATGTTTGTTTAGTTTTGAGAGAGGCAGAAATAGACAGAATATGAGCAAGGGAGGAGAAGAGGGATGGATACACAGAATCCAGGGCTCGAACTCAGAAGCCGTGAAATCATGACTTGAGCTGAAGTGAAGTGAAGTCACCGACTGAGCCATCGAAGCCAATAGACACATTAAAAGATGCTCAACATCACTCATCAACAGGGAAATACAAATCAAAACTACAAGAAGTCAGTACATACATACATCAATCAGAATGACTAAAATTAACAAGGCAAGAAATAACAGGTGTTGGCAAATATGTGGAGAAAGGGGAACCCCTTGCCTTTGGTGGGAATCCAAACTGGTGTAGTGACTTTGAAAAACACTATGGAGTTTTCTCAAAAATTCCAAATAGATCTACCCTATGATCCAGGAATTGCACTAGTAGGATTTTCCCCAAAAGATACAGAAATGCTAATTTGAAGGGATACATGCACCCTGATGTTTATAGCACCATTACCAATTGCCAAACTATAGAAAGAGTTCAAATGTCCATTGAATGATGATTGGATAAAGAAGATTCAATGTATATATGTACAATGGAATATTACACAGACGTAAAAGTAAATGAAACCTTGCTATTTGCAATGACATGGGATGGAGCTAAAGAATATTATGCTAAGTAAAATAAGCAGTCAGAAGAAGACAAATACTATATGATTTCATTTATATGTGAAATTTAAGAAACAAAATATATGAACATGGTTGTGGGGAGAGACAAAAACCACAGATTCTTAGCTATTGAGAACAAAAACTGACAATTACCAGAGGGAAGGTGGGCAGAAGGAATGGGTACATAGGTGATGGGGATTAAGGAGGGCAGTTGTGATGAGCACTCGGTGGTGTATGTCAGTCTTGAATTACTGAATTCTACATCTAAAACTAACATTACACTATGTTGACTAACTGGAATTGAAATAAAAACTTGGAAGAAAAAAACACTTAAAAAATTTTAAATGTATTCTTGTGCCCCTTATAATCTTGTTAACACCTTGTAATTCCTGACCTTTGCCCAAAGAAAAGGTGTGATATTTATTTTGTTAAAAACTGACTGTTCACAACTAAAGTTTTTTTTGCCAGAAGTCACAGCTACAATATAGTATTAACAGATGGCACTAGTCCTGTGGAAACCTTAAAAATATTTTTTCCCACTGGAGAGGGATTCCTGAACACAGAATGGTATCTTGAAAAAATTTCAGCTCAAGATTATGAATAGTTTTTTTATTGTTATATAAACTAAAGTGCATTTTTCAGTTTTAAGATATGCAAATAACTGTTTTCTCAAACCCAGTATGCGAGTAAAATGGGTTCTGTGGTAAAAATAAATGGAAAATTCCTTTTTTAATTCATCCATAATTTATTCATTTTTTTTACATCAACCATCTAGGAGCCTATAATATGCTAATTGCATTGTCAATTTTCAAAAGGAGGATATATTACAATATCTCAGATTTCCCAAATTAATTTGTCTACAGAATAATTTTTACAATATATGTTATAGGACTATTGTTCTGTTGTACACCCACAGTTTTGAAAACAAAGAACAGAAAAATACAATAACTTGATATCATCCTCTTCCTCACTTTCTTTCATCTCAAATCCTATCCACCACAGTAACTCTTGTTTTTACTCTCAAAATATATCTGGATTTTGATCCTTTCTGATCATCTTCCAAAGCGCTGAACACAGCTACTATCACACGTGTTCCACTCACCCCAAATTCCTGTTCTCTCGGGCATCTTCATAGCTTTATTCATCATCTGCTTGAGATTGTTATCCAAATATCATCTTCTCAGACCATATAACTTGGGAAAGGTTTCTCTTTCTGTCTTTCTCTGCACTTTATTTATTTATTTATTTAGTTAGTTAGTTAGTTAGTTATAGTTTATGGTTTTATTAACACACATACATGCACATAAGCTGTCTGTCTATTAGCTTTCTTTTCCTTGCAACGTGGCACTGGGATTGCCGACTCTGATGGCAAGCAGGGGTGCTCTTTCCACAATGGCTTTGTGGTCTTGAAGGAGACATTCTGAGAAATCTCTGCAAAATAAGATTTTTTGCATATGGCAGTATTTCAGGCTTTTGACATTGTGGACTAGGAATTTCCATAAGCCACTGTGTAGCATGTGCTTTGCTTTTCTGTTTCTCCCATAAATAATGTTGGGCATCAAGATCTGGTCCTTGAATCTTTTACACACCATATTGTCATTGCCTCAGGGTTTCCACCAGTTGTGCTTAATTTTATGTATTGGTCTGACCAGTGATGGATTAATTTCTTGGCAACCATGGTACTGAGTAGAAGATGGCTGCCACCTCTGCAGCAGTGCTGAGGAAGAGAAGGGCTCCACCCTTTATTTTTAAACATAGTACTTATGACTATGCAACACACTGTTTTCTTTGCCTATTTATCTTGTTACTGGCATTATCCTCCTACTAGAATATAAACTATGTGATGGGTAAGGCTTTGTCCTATTTCTTGTTATACTCCATTATCTAGAAGTGTACCAGGACATAATAGGAGAGGAATAAATATTAGTTGAATAAGTGAATGAGATAGCTGATGTCCCATATGCTAACAATAAGAGAACATGTGCATCACAGTATCCTGCAAGGAGCATTGGCTTTGTAGTTTGGCAGATAAGGATTTCTTTACTGGTTCTGCCACTTATTTTCTGTGAGACTTTGAACATGTTACTCAGAAGCTCTGTACCTCAGTTCTATTATCACACATGGGAATATAATATATTTCCCTTAGACTTATTGTAATTCTTTAGCAGTGTATTAATTTATATATGCCATGTAACAAGGATGGCCTCAAATGATAAAAAAGTATTTCAAGTACCTAGCAGAAGTCCCAGTACACGTTCTAGAAAATTGTTGAAATGAATCAATTGTGTCACCTTTTTTCTCTTTTTCCTCCCTAACTTGTCTTTAGTCCTGAGGGTGTGTTTTCACTGAGCTATTCTTGTTCTATTTGTAATCTGAAACACTTATTTATGAAGTTGTGTTGGGGTGAGTTCTGCAAATATGGAAGAGATTTTTTTTTCCCTTTTGTATGAATCAAACAGTCCTTAATCAGCTAGGTCATGTCAATCATTGTCTTCCAGTCAACATAACTAGCAGTCTCAGATGGATAATTGCTAACAGATAATTAGAAAAGACAGTGTTAGAGAGAATGGGAACCTGGCAACCATGATGTTATCTATAGTCTCCTGTGAAGTTTTATTGATTAATTGATTTACTGATTGATTGAGAGAGTGTGAGGAGTGGGGTGGCAGAGAGACAGAATCCCAAGAAGGCACCACACAGTCAGCACAGAAACCGATATAGGGCTTGAGCTCAAGAACTGGAAGATCATGACCTGAGTTGAAATTAAGAGTTGAATGCTTAAGCGACAGTTTCCCAAGCACCCCATAACCTCCTTCTTTGGAACTGCATTCAAAGTCACATTCTGTGCTACATCAGATAATCAGTTTTATTACTTTACAGTCACACGTCATTTTTTATCCTTATGCTGTTAGCAGTTTGATCATTCACCCTGTTCATGAGATCTGACTCTGAATCACTTTAAGCTGTTTTAAAAAAATCAAATCTTCCCTCGGAGGACAAATATTTGCTATCAATGAGAATACGCATGACAGTGTATTTCGGACTCTGTGTCTAATCCCACTCGGTGATCACAAACGTTTGTATAGCGGCATTATTGTTAAAATAAATGTGGTGTTCACGTTGAAGAACACTGGTCATTTGACTATCTAAATTCTGTTATTTTGTGGAAAAATTCATCTCAAGAGGCCTTAGTCAGATTTTGGATACACTGTTATATCTGAACACTCTCAAATCTATCTTTATTTTCCTAAGGTCTCTGACTTTTCCTCCTCACACCAGCTTTATCTATATGACCAAAGCTTTGGAATGAAAACCAACAGAGATGATATTTTCAGTCATTTTCCTGGACTTAGATCAATGGCTCCATTTCTTTGATAGTAACTTTTATATGTAGAGATGATTTCTAAATTGATCGATCTGTAGAATGGCTGATACCACTGCATATAAACATAACACAATCTTCATGTAAATACAGCTCTTCCCTCAAGTGTACCCAATCCTTTTTCTCTATTCATCTTGCCCTACTTTTTATTGTTATACACAGTCTATTTCTTCTCTTGTCATCGTGTACTAAGTTCTAACTCCATAATTTTCTAAGACATCCTGTATATTGGGTGCTGATTGGAGGGAGATCGCAAATGAAGATATTTCTGTTACTAAGGGATAGTAACTAGAAACAAGAAAAAGAAGGTAGTTTGGTCATTTCTGCCCATTACTTTTTTTTTAACAGAAGAAAATACATTACAGAAATATGCACAGATATGAAACTCTGAAGACAATGAGGCAACATGAAGCTTATATGAGCTCAAATAAAAGGTAGAGACTTGAGGCCACAGAGGGGAGAA
>NW_027531456.1:51002-52678 GCF_008692635.1 Crocuta crocuta | reverse complement strand
TAAAAGGTAGAGGCTTGAGGACACAGTGGGGAGAAAATTTAGCAAGAAGATAAAAAAAAGTTTGGAAAAACAAGATTGTTCTTTTTATGAAGATTAATTCCTTCAGTAAAGAGGGTCTCTGTTAATATTTATTTTCTTTTTGCAGGCTCTCCTTTCCAATGTAAATTTAGGCAGTTATGGGGGAGGCAGAGTACCTTTCTTGCATCTGCTGATTTTTTTTTATCACTTTTAATTTGAAATAATCTTTATGCCAAAGTGGTACACTTTGGGAAAGCCTTCCCAGTACCCTTACAGCTTCCTTTCTGGAACTTCCTTGGAAGTTTCTCATATTATAAGTTGAGCTGGCAAATTATTCCCTCTTATTGAACGGCTCTTAGTCCTGACAATAGGTTAATTCAGTAAAACTCATTTCAGAAGGTTGTGATGCAGATTTGTTTTCAACGTTAGGCCTATGGTTTAATAAATCAGGTATTGAACAAGAGACATTTCTATGAACACAAAAGAAAAACAATGGTTAATGATTGGGTCATAATATAAATTCGTTTTTGAGTCCTGAGAATAGCCAGTGTGGATTTCTAGATTTCAAGCTCAAAACATCTTCAGATACAGTGACAGCTGGCAGTCTGACAGATTTTCTTAGGCTGTGGTTAAAATATCTCAATATTTTTGAATGTCCCATATAGCAGCAGGCATGAGGATTGCCTATACATGAGCTATTGTGGTGATTTCTCTGAAGTTTTTACATCAAGTTGTTCATATTTAGTTTTCAAGACTTCAGGAAAAAAGGACAGCTTTACTTGGCAGAATTTAATTTCTTGTTAAGTGTTTCTTCTTTTTATGCTAAAGTGGAAAGTTAAAAGCAAAACTCTTTTACTCCAGAATCATATAACCTCATCTTCCAGACCCTTTATGCTCCAAAGCTTATCTTTGGTACCTACTATAAACCAAGAGAGAATTACTTTGAAGTTAAGGAAACTTTAAGCTACAGGGCTCTCTACTTTCATCGGCTCTTCCGAGATCCTGTACTTAATTTTGTACTTATAATTTTGTATTATTTTCCTTAAACCACCCCATCCAGCTGTATAGGGATTAGTCTCTAAAAAGAAAACAAAACAAAAACAAAAACAAAACAACAACCTGAATCCAGTCTTGAAAGTGATGGTCTCTTCTGTCTTTTTTACTCATTTCCTCTTCTAGATCTGCTCCAACCATTGTAATGCTTCTGTTGCCATTCCTGCTGTCCTTGATCTCTTTTCAGGGGAAGGTGAAAGCCAAATCTTAACTGATATATGGGTTCTCCAAATATCTTCATTTACTCTATTCAATGTGAATTAATCCTAGGGAATGGAGAAGATACAGTGATTGGTTGTATCTTGAGGAAATATGGAGAAGTCAGATAGATTTGAGTTCTACTAATACATTTACCAGCTTTATGTTAGTTAACATTTCTGAGCCTCAATTTTCTCATATTAAAAATGGAAATAATAATATTTATTTCTCATATTTGCTCTGAGGATTAAGCCAGGAAATCTAAGTGAAAGCACCTTCTTCTCTCAAGTGCCTGGCACTTGGCATCAACACATTTAAATTCTATTTCCTTTTTTTTCAGCTGCCATCAGTAGGACATGACATAAAAACAAAAACAAAAACAAAACAAAACCCAAAAACTTTACTAT
>NW_027531456.1:30774-50953 GCF_008692635.1 Crocuta crocuta | reverse complement strand
AAAACTTTACTATGTAGAAAAAATATTTCCCATCTGCAGTTTTTGGAACATTTTCTTACCTATAAGCGCTACAAAAAGGCATACCACCATTATAATGAAAAGGCAAGTGAGCCCTCAGAGAGGCACTCATGACTAAGAACAAAGGCAAGGGAGAAACAAATGGTCAACTGATAAAGACTGAAGTCATGCAGGGCATGAAACTCCTCTATAGTTTGTAACTGTCTTAATGACTTACAAGAAAAGCACAATATTAATAATAGTCAGATCTCCAGGATTCTATAGACTCAGTTTCCCGGAGTTCTAACATCACGTTCACCTCCATAGAATAGAAAACCCTATATAATCGGTTACTCCTCACAATCTCAATGCAGCTCTTTCTCCCCATGGATGCTGTCCCTGTGTTATAACAAAAACATCTTTTTGCACTGAAAATGTCTCAAGAATTCCTTCTTGACTGTTGCACTCAAGGATTCTGCATCATACCCATCTTCAAGCTCTAGAGTCTGTTCAGTTATCATATGAGAGTGTACATCCTTCTCATACCCAGTGAACTAATTTTGTCTTCCCCCTTTCTGTATTGCTTCTTGTGTTTATAGAATAAATATTTGGTCTTAAAATGAATCTTTGTTGGGGGCAGAAGGGTGGCATGGAATTTCATTTATTTAATGGATGCTTTTCAGATGTTTTCCCTCAATAATAGGTAACAAAAGGCAGAGGAGAGTCAAGGATGCTGCAGTAAAGGTACTGAGTCCAGATGCTTGAGTTCTTTCTGTCTTTTCTGAGTAGTTTTCTGTCAAGGTAGTTGATTATTTTGAAAAAGCATCAACAGCATTGTTTGTAGGCATATTTTTAACATTGGGATTTGAAATATTATATAATTTCTTGGCTTAAAAGTTAAGGAAATTAAACACCTTATTATGCCTACTAGGATTTAACCCTATGGATTAGAGCAAATTTGTTATAAATAATACCTGGTAGATACATTGCGTCTGTAATATTTTTCGGAATTATTTTATTCCCAAGTTAGGTGGACATTTGTCTATTATACACATTATCTATGCAGAAATATAATGGAAAGTACATCAGGTTGGAAGTGAGACAACCCTGTGATCTAATCCTAGCTCTGTATAATCACTGTGGCTTTGGGGTGAGTCATTTCATTTTGTACTGCAAATGATCCATCTGCGAAGCATAAAGTTGATTAACTCTCTATCCCTAGGTTGTGTTGTGAAGAAAAATGAGATAGTATATGTGCAAGCTTTTAAGCTCAGAGGAAGATAGACAAACCAATAATAGTAACTTCTCACATTAACATAGTGATTTAAGCATAAGTCTGAGGCCTTTGATATTTGAGATAAAAAAGAATGTAGAGAGGGGCGCCTGGGTGGCTCAGTCGGTTAAGCATCCGACTTCGGCTCAGGTCATGATCTCATGGTTCATGGGTTTGAGTCCCGCATCGGGCTCTGTGCTGACGGCTAGCTCGGAGCCTGGAGGCTGTTTTGGATTCTGTGTCTCCCTCTGTCTCTGGTCCTCCCCTGCACATGCTGTCTATCTGTCTGTCTGTCTGTCTCTCTCAGAAATAAAAACATTAAAAAAATTTAAAAGAAAAGAAAATGTAGAGAAATGACCAATTAGCATGAACTTAAAATTCTGAATCAAGTTAGATTAACACTTAACTGAACATTGTTAATATTGGCCTTCAAAAATTATAACTTAATATTACACTCAGCTTTTATTGAGGATATATTTTAAAAACACCCAGTGGAAAAATTCTTCTGTAAGAACACTGCCTCTTAGGTTCAATATTTCTTATATACAGAACTTCATAAAAAATTCCTCTTATCATTTAGTTTCAAGCAAAAGCAAAAAAAAATGTATCGAGATGCACTAGTATTTTTAATCAAACAATAGCCCCTACATAATTAATCATATTTCCAACTTCGTCTTGACTATCAGGAAACTCACAGTTAAATATAATGATGAATTACAGTAATTAACTTCAATGTAGTTTTCTCATATAATGATCTTCTTTCTTCAACTTTAAAGTCTTTTTATATACATGCCATGTATGGTAAACTACATCAAATATTTCCTCTTTAAAAAATAAGCAGGAGCTTATTCTGTATAAATGTAGTGTCTCATTTGTGACCACTTAGTGAAGCTAAGTATTTGGCTTGGTTCCTGTGTAGGCAATTGAATATTGCTCTATTTGAAGACATTCTGCATTAACCCTAAGCTTGGATAATTGTATGAAAACCTTTGTCTCTAAAGAGAAACTGAGGAAAAAATGGTAACCAATTAGAGCTAAGCCTTTACATATAGTATAAAAATAGGCCAAAGCATATGCTATCAGTGATAGTGTAGTATAATAAACTTTAGAAAGGAACAATAGCAATATTTTATTATTCTTGCATTTATAGAAGGATCTTATTTTGCCCTTGTTTCCTGAGTAATGCTTATGTAACATTAAGATCTAAAGTCCATTTTTTCCATCCCATTTTTTAATGACTTTGGATTAGTAGTAGAATAAAAGGGTATGCTATGTTTAGGCAAATGGGTCAGAGACAGATTATTTTATGGTCCTTCATGAACCAGGAGCATCAGAATATATTAATATGTTACTTTGTGCCCAAGAAAGTGATGACAGAGAGTTTGGTAGACTCCCACAAGACAATGACAATTTCAAAAATAATACTTGTGGGTTGTGAGAGCAGTGGGTTTCAAAGCTTACTAAAGAAGTCTTTGAATTTCATATTTAGATGCAAGACAGTGAGCAAAAGGTTGGAAGAAAGGGTCTAATGAAGACTGATTAGAGCTGGATGTTGAGACCAATCTTGGACTAAATTTCTAAAAGAACTGAAGGGATTCTTCAATAGGAAAGAGGTTACTCCAATGAGACAAAGCTCTGGCTTCCAAAACACAGGGACTCCTTTAAACCTAAAAAAAAATTGGCATGCTCATAAACAGTCACATGAAGCACTGCAGAAAGACTTAATGAACCACATAGCAAGGCAAAGATGAAAAGAGGAATCTTTTTAATTTTTTTTATTTTTGATGTTCATTTATTTCTGGGAGAGAGAGAGAGAGAAAGGGAGGGAGAGAGAGAGAGAATGAGCAGGGGAGGAGGAGAGAGAGAGAGAGAGACAGAATCAGAAGCAGGCTCTAGGCTCTAAGCTGTCAGCACAAAGCCCAACACGGGGCTCAAACCCATGAACCGTAAGATCATAACCCAAGCTGAAGTCAGAAGCTTAACCAACTGAGCCACCCAGGCTCCCCAAGAAGAATCTTTTTTAATGTCACTAAGGGATTGAATAAATGCAAGCATTCTTCTTTTTGTATTGTCATATTTCTAGGGCTGTCTTATCATTAAAGAACACCTATGACTGGCAATTTAGAAACTGGAAAATAATCAATGATCTTCTAAGTCTAGCTTCATTCAGCAACAATTTCCCTTCTTGAAATAGGATTCCAGAGTCAGGAGACTAACTACTTCTGGGAAACAATAGGGAATCACAGGAGATGCATGGTAGAGTATCAGCCCATACAACCTACAGCTTTTAAGCTAAATTGCTTACTCTTGTTCTTTTGGGTAAACTCTATTAAAAGTGTATTCTAGCTCAGAGGTGGCTTTGACTGTATAAGAGGTTGAAATCCTCGTAGTAGGAGTGGAAAGAAACCCAGTATTAAGAAAGGGAAGTCTTTTGAGAAATATTGGCATTCTGTAGAAAGAAATTCAAGACAGAGACCCAGTTTCCACCTTCTTTGTGTATACTTTGCATGTGTGTGTCTTTGTAGAGGCAGGAGCATCTAGATATGAAATAAACTTTCTTCATGGAGGTACATATATTAATTGAAGAGGAAAAGGAATAAAAACAGTGTTTTGAAATACTAACCAGGATAGTTTATTCCCCTGCATGCTTCCCTGTTCTTATGCCTTTTTTCTTTCACCACTAACCCTCTACCCCAAAGCTATCATAATCATAAAAAACAGGGTAAAAGTGAAACACTGGGGTCGGAGAAAGACTTTTTGTTCCTGAGAGAAGGTAAGAATTCACATAGGGAGAATAGAAAGC
The DNA here is from genome assembly GCF_008692635.1 of Crocuta crocuta. Taxonomy (NCBI): domain Eukaryota; kingdom Metazoa; phylum Chordata; class Mammalia; order Carnivora; family Hyaenidae; genus Crocuta; species Crocuta crocuta. The sequence continues at coordinate 46,880 of NW_027531456.1, read as the reverse complement.
TAGAGGTGAAAACCTTTAAAAAGAGTCTTTGGGTAGAAATTTAGGGTGGTGAGCGCCATAACTACACATTCATGTAGATATACAAGTGCATATAATTCAAGGATGTCCCAATTTTAGCATTGTATTTTGAATTACTAATGATTCAAATTAGCACCTAATTTTCATGAGTCTTCAATTTCCTGATACTTATTATTAATTATTTAAATAGGGTAAAAATACAGGGTCAATTTCAAGGTTGTTAGAAGAAATCAACAAGGTTTCAATGAAAATAAATTACTAAGAATAGGTATATTTTGAGTATTTACAGTGCATACTATCTTCTATGGGAGAGAAAAACTGTGATTATAGAGTCTATCTTAATGGAACTTATAATTTTATTCAGGTTCCAAAATTGGATATGACTATGTGTAACATTATTAAATCATATGTTGCTACATATACTATAGTGACAGCATGATTCAAACAATGCTCTAAATTATCTAGGAGGCCAAAACAGGAATGGCTCAGTGTTAATGAGGATTGTTTATATGGTTGACCTTTGAAAAACACACGTTTGAATGGTGTGGATCCAATTATATGTGGATTTGAAAAAATTTTTTAATGTTTTTATTTATTTCTCTTTTTTGTCTTCCCATTGGTTCATTTATTTTATTTTATTTTTATTTTTAAACCATTTGTTGTCAAGTTGGTTTCCATATAACACCCAGTGCTCATCNGAACCGCGAGATCATGACCTGAGCCAAAGTCGGACGCTCAACTAACTGAGTCACCCAAGCACCCCTATATGTTTTTTTTTTGATACAGTATAGGAATGTAAATATATTTCCTCTTCCTTGTGATTTTCTTTCTTTTTTTAAATCATTTCACATTTTTTTTTAGTGTTTCACAAATAGTTTATTGTCAAGTTGGTTTCCATATAACACCCGGTGCTCATCCCCACAAGTGCCCTCCTCCATGTCCATCTCCCCTCTCCCCCCTCCCCCACATCCATCAGTCCTCAGTTTGATTCTCAGCATTCAAGGGTCTCTCATGGTTTGCCTCTCCCCCTTTCCCCCACCATTTCTCCCCTTCTTCTCCCCATGGTCCTCCGTTAAGTTCCTCCCAATCCTCCTATATGTGCAAACATATGATATTTGTCCTTTTATGCCTGACTTATTTCACTCAGCATAACAACCCTCGAGGTCCATCCATGTTGCTACACATGGCCAGATTTCATTCTTTCTCATTGCCGTGTAGTATTCCATCGTACNTCCAGGCTCCGAGCTGGCAGTCAGCACAGAGCCCGACGCGAGGCTCGAACCCACGAACCGCGAGATCATGACCTAAGCGAAAGTCGGACGCTTAACCGACTAAGCCACCCAGGCGCCCCATTGTGATTTTCTTCATAACAGTTTCTCTTCTCTAGCTTACTTTATTGTAAGAATACAGTATATAACAGAAATACCATAAAAATATGTGTTAATTAACTGTTTTTTATTGTTAAGGCTTCTTGTCAACGATAGGCTATTAGTTAAATTTGGGGGGAGTCAAAAGTTGTATGTGGATTTTTGACCTTATGGTGAGTGAGCACCCTAACCCCCACAATGTTCAAGAACCAACTGTTGGTCTTTGGAGTCAAATATATCTCAATTAATCTTGGCTCTGTTATTTAGTATTTACATGATCTTGAGAATGTTAAATAACCTCTTTGAACCTTATTTTTATGACTTGTAAAAAGGGGATTATTATAGTTCTTACTTCACTGAGGTGTTGTAAGAATTTTTTTAAAGTTTATTTAATTTTGAGAGGGAGGAAGAGAGAGAGAAAGAGAGAGAGATGGGGAGGGGCAGAGAGAGAGGGAGATACAGAATCTGAAGCAGGCTCCAGATGCAGGGCTCAAACTCACAAACCAGGAGATCATGAACTTAGCAGAAGTTGGATGTTTAAACAACTGAACCACGCAGGCACCCTGAAAAGGAAATGATTCTAAACATTCATGTCAAATGTCTCAGTTTGCAAATATATTTTGACATATAATTTGTTCTGAATAATGCTGTAAAATATAACTTAATAGTTTAGTGATCAGTTAAGAACCTTAAGGTTCTTAACTATAAGATTCTATAGATATGGGTCTAAGTAATTTGTAAAAATTTATTTTTATTTATTTTTTTCTGATTAAGGACCACCAATTTATTTATTTTTTGGGTGCATGTTCAGTTGAAAAAATAATATTAAAACCAATACACACATATCTGCAATTCACTTTAATACATAGATTGTTGCCAGAATCTTAGAAGCCTTTAATGTTCCCTCTGCCACAATTGTATTGCTCTCCTAGAGGTAACTACTGCCTTCATTAATACAAATTCTCTTGATTATAATTATTGTTTATCACTTCTATATGTCTGTATGAACAACATGTTATTTTTCCTCTCAGTAGTTTGTATAAATGGAATCATACTCATCTGTGATTTTCTTCATTTGCTCAACATTATAATTTGTATATGCATCAACATTTAATGGACATAGCTGTGGTTCACTTCTTTTTACTGCTGTATACTAATCCCCTATACGACTATACCATAGTTTAATTAGCTAGTCTAGTATGGCTAGAATCTCGACTATTTCAAGTAGTTTTTACTATTATGTTAGTAATGGTTACCAACTTCATTTCGTATGACCTGCTACAGGTATGCTGGCCCCTTCCCCTTAACTCTTTCCCACTTCCATGCTTCCCTAGTAACCATTCATGCTATTTTTCTTAATGTTAATTTATTTCAAGAAAGAGAGAGTGTGTGTGATTGGGGGAGAGGCAGAGAGGGAGAGAGAGAATCCTAATCAAGTTCTGCGCTGTCAGCAGAGCAGGGCTCAGTCTCACGAACCAGATATCATGACCTCAGCCAAATTCAAGTCACCGGGCTTAACTGACTGAGCCACTCAGTCACCCCTTATACTATTTCTATGGTTATCAAGTCCAGCAGCTATTCTTATCACAGACTAGTAAGTACATGTGACACTAACTAGCAAGACAAGACTATGTGTCATGCACCATCTGGACTAGACCATGAGGTCTAGTGTCTTCTTCCCTCTCATCACATTCCCTGATAAAAGTCTGAGCATATTAAATTTTGCCTCGGGCTCTGTTTTCTAGGGACCCTGACAAAAGACAACTATAGTGGGAATTCTAAAATTTTTTTTTCTTTCCCTTCCTTCCTTCCTCCCTCCCTCCCTCCCTCCTTTCTTTCTTTCTTTCTTTCTTTTTCTTTCTTTCTTTCTTTCTTTCTTTCTTTCTCTCTCTTTCTCTCTCTCTCTCTCTCTCTCTCTTTCTTTCTTCCTTTTCTTCTTTCTTCACACATGTGCAAAGAGTTTCTTCAGAGTATGTACCCAGGAGTAGAATTTCTTAGTCGTAGCTGTAGAATTGCTGAATTGTAGTAAATGCTCAGATTTACGAAACAATGCCAAAGTGTTTTCCAAAGTGGTTTTTATTCACGTAACTACCAGTGTATGGAAGTTCCTGTTGCTTTACAACCTCCCCAAAACTTGATGTTGTCTATGTTTTTAATACTTGTAATCTGGTGGATATGTAATGGCACCTTGTTAGCTTTTCCTAAGCTTTTTCTTGAATACAAATGAGGTAAGGAGCATTTAATATATTCACAGGACATTAAAATTTCATCCTTCTGTAAAATCCTTATCCATGTGTTTTGCACATTTTCTGTTGATTTGGCTGTCTTTTCTTTCTGATTGGTTTGAGTTATTTATATACTTGGACAGTAATCCTTTCCTGGTTGTATGTCCTTCAAATAACTTCTCCCACTTTTTTTTTCTTTCTATATGGGATACGATTTGTTTTTTGCACCTTTCAATTCATGATATGTTCTGTTTCTTTTTTTTTTAATTTATTTCTGAGAGAGAGACAGCGTGAGCAGGCAGGGTCAGAGAGAGAAGGAGATACAGAATCTGAAGCAGGCTCCAGGCTCTGAGCCAGCTGTCATCACAGAGCCCGACACGGGGCCTGAACCCACGACCTGTGAGATCATGACCTGAGCTGAAGTCGGACACTCAACCGACTGAGCCACCCAGGTGCCTCTGATATGTTCTGTTTCTTTTACACTGCAATATTTACTCTGTTATACGTTGTTTCCACATATATGCTGGTCTGTTCTGTATTGTATACTTTGTTCCGTTGTTGTATTTGTCTACTCTGCTCCAACATCACATGGTATTTATTATTATTATATTTTTAAAATTTCCAATACTGCTTTTAATTAAATGCTATGAAATATTTATTCAATTTCAATGCAGTGAAAGTGGTCATAAGAGCGAAGTATATAGCAATAAAAGTCTATTTCAAAAAGCAAGAAACAGTATTGAAGTTCCTCACAAAGTTAAAAATAGAAATACCTTAGACTCAGCAATTACACTGCTAGGTATTAACCCAAAGGATACAAAAATACTAATTCAAAGGGACACAGGCACCCAGATGTTTGTAGCAGCATTCTCAATACTAAACAAACTACAGAAAAAGCCCAAAATATCCATCAACTGATAAATGGATAAAGAATATGTGGTGTATATATATATAATGGAATATATTAGCCATCAAAAAGAATGAAATCCTGCCATTTGTAGTGATGTGGATGGAGCTAGAGCATATTATTCTAGGCAAAACATGTCAATTAGAGAAAGACAAATATATGATTTTACTCATGTGAAATTCAAAAACAAAAGAGATTAACATGGAGAAGGGCAAAAAAGAGTGGGAGACAAATCATAAGAGAATCTTAACTATAGAGAACAAACAGGATTGTTGGAGGAGAAGTGGGCAGCGGATGGGCTAAATGGGTGATTGGTATTAAGGAGGGCACTTACGATGAGCACTGAGTGTTATATGTAAGTGATGGATAACTAAATTCTATTCTTAAAACCAGTATTACACTACATTTTAATGAACTAAAATTTAAGTAAAGAATCAAAAAATCTAGAATACACTATTTCCTTGAAAATTCATTTATAATCCAGTTCAGATTCATTTCATTTTCATTATTTCCTATAACTGTGTAGCTATGACAGATGATTTGAGGATGTGTGAAATTATTAAATAAATTTCTTTTGTATTTCAAAATATATATGTAATAATGTACAAACTTCCAAGTTTGGCCTTTTCTCAGCTTTTTCTTGTCTAGTTTCTTTAATTGTCATCCAGATAACAATATGTTTCTTCAAAGTAGTGTTGAAATATTTGGTTGAATAAATATTTCTGTCTCAAATACACAACCAAAACTTACAGAAAAAGGGGCTACAAAAGGAATAGCAAATAACGTCTAAAGCCAGCAGAAGGAAGAAAATAATAAAGATTAGAGCAGAAATAAGTAATATAGAAAACAACAACAACAACAANGAAATGGTTTTGTTTGTGATGTTTCATTTTCATTTGCTTTTAATTAATTAATTAATTAATTTATTTATTTATTTATTTTTAAATTCTGGTTAACACATTCATTCTTTAGTAGGACGCTCTTCAACTTCCATGTATTTGAGGGCTTTTCAAAAATGTTCTTGTAGTTTACTTCAAGTTCCATAGTGTTGTCATCTGAAAATATGCATGGTATGTTCTCAATATTTTTGTCCTTATTGGGCCTTATCTGTGGCCCTCTTTGTCATCCATTCTGACACCCTCTATCTTTTTATTTTCTCTTTTAGTCCATTTTAATTCAGAGTGATTTAATTCATATCGATATATGGAATATATCATACCACTCCCTTCTTGCTTGTCAAGTTTTTGTGGAGAGAATCTTATTTTGTTTCTTTGCTGCTAATCTTATTTGTCTTCCTTTATATGTTAGGGATTTCTTTTCCTTGCTGCTTTCAGTATTCTCTCATCTCTATATTTTACAAATTTACCAAGATGCCATTGGTCTTGGTTTGGCCTGTTTTTGTTGATTTTGATTGGAATTCTCTGTGACTCCTGGAATTGGATGACTGTTTTTTTCCTCAGATTAGGGCAGTTTTTAGCTATAGTTTGCTCAAATACACCTTCTGCCCCCTTTTCCCCTTTTCTGGGACTCCTATGATATGAATGCTATTATGTTCTATGGGTTGCTGAGTTCTCTAATTCTACATTCGTGATCCAATATGTTTTTCCCCTCTCTTCTTTTGAGCTTCATTGTTTTCCATTACTTTATCTTCCATATCATTTATTCCTTTACTGCTTCTTCCATCCTTGTGGTCATTACATCCAGTTGGTTTTGTATCCTGGTTATAGCATTTTTTATTTTGTTCTAAGTAGTTTTTAGTTCTTTTTATCTCTGTGGTAAGAAACTCCCTGATGTCTTTTATGCTTCTTCTCAAGCCCAACAAGTAATCATATGATTGTTGTTTTAAATTCTGGTTCAGGCATATTACTTATATATGTTTTGATTAGATCAATCACCATGTTCTCTAGTTTTTTCCTTCTTTTGGGATCAAATAGTCTACCTTAGAATTTTGTCTAGTTTTCTGTCTTCTCTGTGTTCGGAATGCCTGTTATGTTACCTGCTCTTGAAATTAATGGCTATATTAAGAAGACATCATATAATACCAGGGCTTGATGCTTCAGGAAATGTTTCTGCTATATGCTGTATGCACTCTGCCATTGTGTTTTGTCTGCTCTTTCCCTCAGGTCAGTCGTTTTCAGAGTTTCTCCTTGCCAGCAGTGGGCAGTGTTTGTACCTTCTCCATTGTGTGACAAGTTTTAACTATGTGTGTTTTGGTCTGCTTGTTAAAAGGGGCTAGATTCTATTTCTCTTAGAGCTGAAGCTATGCAGCACTCTATGGTCAGTAGACTTGGTGTGTGGGTGGGTGGGTGTTTGTGCTGATCTTCTGGCAGAGGAGTCCACTATTGAATCTGACACTCAGGTGCACTTGCCCTAGTAAAAAAGCACCTCCAATATACAGGGGAGTGGGGCTTGATGTAAATGGCTCAATCTTCCACTGTCAATGTTATGCTGTTCACTGAAATCACTCCATGCTAATGGTTGGAGGCAAAATGGCAGCACCTGGCTCTCTCATCCATGGAGAGAAGCATTCACTCCAGCCACTGTTCAGGAAGTCCTCATAGAAGAGCAAACATTCTCCCTTCATTTGTCTCAGTCTTCCCACAGATCCTTGCCTTCACCTTGTCTGTGTCAGACCTGTCTTCACACCTGGAGATGTAGTGCTCTTGTGTTTTATCTCATTCACAGAAGCTGGGCTTCAAAACTCCAAATTTTAGAGACCCAGTATACAATGGACACACGCTAATCTTCTGGGGGAGTATCTCAGTTCACAGTGGCTGGTGCTAGTTTCTCCAAGAAGGGCAGTTGCACGAACATGCATGGGCCTGGAATTTATGATAAGGTACAGCAAGAAAACGGTGTCCAGGTTAACTGTCTTCGGTAGGTATCTCTAATCCTTTGCTAAGGAATGTGGCTTTGATCAATGGCTCACTCCAGCTCTTTCGTCACTAGAAAGGCAGTGCCATCTCTCCCAAATGCACTCCAAGAAGGAGAACTTCCCTCTCCCAAGGTGACATAGGGTATATGTAGACCATGCTTTCTACTCCCAGGACTCTGACCTCCTTCTCCCCAAGAGCCCCTCTACCTGTACCAGGCTACATCCAAGCAATGGTGTGGACTTCTAAATCTTTAGACTTTGAGCTCCGCTGTTTGTAAAAACTTGCAATTATCGATTCCTCTTGTTTTTTATTCAATAGTTTTGCGGAAGTGTTTTTCTTGTGCAATGCCCTGCATCCATCTCCCTCTCTCTCTCTCTCTCTCTCTCTGTTTCTCTCCCAGATCAGGGCTTTACCACCTCAGCAGCACCAGTGAATCTTTTCTCCATCAAATAATGTTTCTGCATTTCCTACCTTCCATGAGGTGGTCTCTTTCCTCCCTCTACTTGTGCGATTTGTTTTCTCAGTCCTCAGATTGACTTCCTGCGTGTTCAGAATGATTTGATATTTATCTAACTGTGTTCAAGGGAAGAGGCATGCTCCTACTATTACACTGTAATCTTAAATCTTCCTTCTGTCTTCATAATAAGTCTTGAAAGTCGATAAGCCAAGACTTTCTGCCTTATATTTCTGCACTAACTTGGCCATTTTATTTATCCTTTCCATATCAAGTCACACACACACACACACACACACACACACACACCTGTTAGGATTTCATTTGGAATTGCATTGGATCTTTAGACCAATTTGTACTTAATGACCGTGCTGAGTTTATGATTTTTCTTTTTTTATACATACTTGTCTTTTTTGGCATCCATCTCAGGAAATGCATAATAGAGTGTTCCCAATTTTTTAATTCTTAGAACAGCTTATGTAAGATTTGAGTTGTCTGTTTCTTTAATGTGTGATAGTACTCACTTAAAAAGTCACCAGACCTGGGGTTTTTTCTTTGATCAAATATCTTTAAATTCCTGATTCAATTTCTTTAATTGAATTCTTTAATTTCTTTAATTATTATAAGACTATTTGGATTTTCTGTTTTTCTTTGAGTTATTATTCTTTTTTCTGATGGTGTGCTTCTAAGAATTTGTTCATGCCATCTGTGTCTTCAAGTTTATTGGGTTAAGAGTTTGTACTTTCATATATTTCGTTTCTGTTATGCCTGATGAATGATCACTTTTTCATCCTAATATAGCACCTTTCTCCTTTTTGTCTTGATTAATTTTGCTGAAGTTTTGTCTTCTTAGTTTAGTCTTTCTTAAGAACCAAATTTTATCATTATTTATCATTTCTAATTTATGTCTTATATTTCATTAATTCCTGATTTTAGCTGTATTTTCTTCCATTTTCTTTTTATTTATCCTGATGTTCTCATTCTAACATCTTAAGTTGCATGCTTAGTTTGTTAATGTTTTTCAACACTTCTTTTTCAAGTGTCTTTTTTTGGATTGAGATATAAATACAGAAGAGGGGACAAGATGGCAGAACAGCATAGATTTTTTTTTTTTGCATCTCATGTCCATGAAAGATAGCCAGATCAACCCTAAATCATCCTGCACACCTAGGAAACTGATTTGAGGATTAACACAACAATCTGCACAATGTGAACCACAGAACTCAGTAGGTATGCAGCTCAGAGAGGTCAACTGGGGAGAGAAGCTGCGGAGGGCAGGGAGCTGTTTTAGCTTGTGTAGAGAGGATGAAGATTGGGACAGAGTATGGGAAAAGCATACCCCCCACCAAAGCAGCTGGAGAGAAAGTGGAAAAGTGGAAACGGCCACAGAGGCTGAACTAAAAAGGGAGAAAGTGGAAAGGAGAGGGCTTAAATTCCATTAAGACTCTATAAACTGGGGGAACACAGAGTCTGAAACTCTGCAGTCAGTGCTCTGGTGGAAAGGGTGAATCCCCAGAAGCAGAGTGAGGTCCAGGGGGATCCTTGGGCCACATGGGGAGAAATGGTTCCCCTACTGGCAGGACATTTGGTAGAGGATGTGTGGCCACCCCACAGGAAAAGGTCTCAGCAGACCCCAGAGAACAACCACATGTGTTGGTGTTGGAACAAGGATGTTAAAGGTGAACACTGGTGCCAGATCTATGTTGTGATTTTCCATAATCCCTGAAACTCTGCTGCTACACGATCTCATGAACTTTTTCTGAGGCAGGCTGGCACCCAGCCACACTCTTTGGGCATCTTCAGCACCACGGTCCTGTGAACATTCTTGGGGGCTGCTGGCACCAGGTAATTGCTCGGTGAGACCCTCCCCCAGAAGATCAGAGCTGGTCAAAACTGCAGTCCCTAAGAAGTGAGGGGTTGGGAAACACAGTTGCATCTGAGATAAAACTCAGGAGGAAGGTGCCACCTAACAACCTGATGGCTTGGTCATGGACAGGGTAAAAGCGTGGAGTGGATGGAAGCCAGAGATAAAGGATGGGTGCACCACTGTTGATCAGGGAGAACAGAATTCCAACACAAGAGACTGGGTAGTTGGGTGACACTGTTTTCACCCCTCCTGTGCACTCGCATATACACCTATAAGGGCCACAACAATCCACCTCAGTAAGCTAAACAGCACTATCTAGTGGAGAACGGAGCTGCTACCTAAGCCCCACCCAACTGGGCCAACCTCATGCTTTAAGAACACTTCAAGTATCTCAGCCTGTTTAGTTTATGGACTATAAAGTGCTTCATAGTTTGACTTCTAGGGGAAAATGATATAATTTCAATCGTATTTCAGTCGGTTTGCTGGTCCATCTATTCAGTTTGTTTTCTTTTTCTTGAATACAGAAAGAGAAAAAATTATTTTCATTTTCAATTTTATTAAAAATATTTTTCTTTAAATTTTTTCCATATTTTTCTACTATTTTTGTGAATTTTTCAAATTCCATTTTACTTCCATCATTTAATTTTATTCTATTTAATTGTATTATTGTATTCATTTTTTTTAAATTTTCAAACATTTTCCTTTTTTTCTTTTTTCCCTTTTTTTTCTAATATATCAAGCTCCTTTCAACAACCAAACCAAAACACAACTAGGATATAGCATCATTTATTTCATTTTTGTGTTTTCAATTTTTTAATTTTAATTTATAAACCTTATTAATTCCTTTTCTTCCATCAAAATGATGAAAGAAAGGAATTCACCCCAAAAGAAATAGCAGGAAAAATGACAGCCAGGGACTAATCAACAAAGATACAAGCAAGATGTCTCAACCAGAATTTAGAATCACAATAATAAGAATACTAGCTGGAGTTGAATATAGATTACAGTCCCTTTCTGTGGAGATAAAAAAGTAAAAGCCAGTCAGAATGAAATAAGAAATGCTATAATTGAGCTGCAATCTTGAATGGATGCCACAGAGGCAAGGATGGATGAGGTAGATCAGTGAATCAGTGATATAGAGGACAAGCTTATGGAGAATAATGAAGCAGAAAAAAATAGGGAGACTAAGGCAAAAGAGCATGACTTAAGAATTAGAGAAATCAGAAAAATGGAAAAGAACTCTGAACCCCAATGATATGAGAGAAAAGGAGATGGAGTCTACTAGGAAGACAGCCTCATAGGTGTGTGATTATGAACTTGGGGAGATAAAAACAGAACAGGACATGGAGATGTGGAGGGGAGGGATCTCCTTCTGCAGAGAGACAAAGGGTAGAGAAAGAGCTGTGGGGGAAACATCAGATTATATCTAGACAAGAGAAAAACCCTGGACGGGGACAGAGAGGCATTTTATAATCCCATCTCCAAAAGCAGGGCTTTTAGAGAGGAATCCAATCTCTAACTGCGGGGCTTTCTTTGCACTAGGGCTAGTAGCCCTCTTCCTACATTTGGGGACAAAGGGAGCCCCCTCCAGTTTCAGTGGTACCTCAGTGGAGCAGTCAGAAACAGGAGGAACTGGTCCCCTGCCCTGAAGTGCTGCAGCTTGTGGAATTACATTTCGGGTGGCATAATTAACGGGCATGGAGTGGGAGCTTAAAATGCAGCTAAACGCGTGACATAAGACATAGCCCACCTCATCTGCAACTCCAGCACAATGAAGGCGAATCTAAAGGAGTGATTTGGAATACCTGGTCCGTGAAGAAGGGACTGGGGAGTTGCCATTTTTCTCCCCACAATCACTAAGGGTGGGGCCTCAGGGATTGGTCCACTGGGCCCACAGTGGAAGCTGGACCCAGCTACACCAAACCAGGCCCATTCACGCTGGGTAGCTCCTTATCTACTGGAGCTGGATAGATGCTGCAGAAACAGACAGCCCTCTCAACCAGATCAGCACTGCTGCATTGCCTGGATTAACCCTAGGTCACTTCTTGCTATTCAGATATAGTATCCATTTTCTCCTTCTTATTTCTTCCCTCCTCTAGACTGGTTACTCTGGTTATTGGTTTGCTTAAACAGACATATTTAATCCATCCTTTTGATGCATGTTCTACACCTCCTTCTTTACATTGCTTTCTCTCTCTGTCTGGAATAATCAGGGCATATAGTTTCCCTGAGTACCATTATCTTTTCTTTCTCCTCGTCTCCTTCAGTATTCTCTTTGTTCTCTCTCTGGATTAAGCCTTTTAGTCTCTCTGCCTGGTCAGTGTTCATCTTATCTTTCTCCCCACCCCAGTCATTTCTCTGTTATATGCCCTTCCATCAGGACCACCTCCACCCTGCTCGTTATTTGTAGATGGTGTTTCTGGATTATGCTTTTAGACTGTTTTTTGTTTTTCCTTTTGTCTGTTTGCTTGTTTATTTGATTTGTTTGTGTGTTTCGGTGTTTTCATTCCCTGTTTGTTTCTCTGTCTGTTTTCCTTTCCAGGGCTACCTCAAGAAACAAACCAAAACACACATGATGGAGAGTCCAAAGGATCACTACAAGTAGGGAAATAACATAACCAATGTCACAACATCAGAGAGCAAGTGACATGCTTCAAAAAACAACTCCTAAATGGCCAGGTCCTTGACAGTGTATGAGCCTCCTTTAATAGAGCAATACTCATAGGTGCAGAGCACATAACAAGCTTTTAAAACTTACAAGAGACAGAAATCTAGCCAAAATGAGGAAAAGGAAGAATTCTCAAAAGAAATTCTAGGAAAAAGTGACTGCTAACAAATTGATCAAAACAGATCAACATAACTGAAAAAGAATTTAGAATAATAGTCATAAAGGTAATCGCTGGGTTTGAAAAAGGTATAGAAGACAACAGAAACTCCATTGCTGCAAAGATCAAGGATCTGAAAAAAAGCCATGATGAATTAAAAAATGCTATAAATGGGGAGGAGGGGCAAGATGGAGGAGAAGTAGGGAGCTCTGTACATTGCACTTGTCCCCATATCTCACACAGAGAAGACCTGAAGCCATAGGAAACCTTACAGAATCCAGGAGTTTGGGAGGAAAAGGAGACAGAGTCCACTAAGAAAACCTTCTAACATGAGTGCGAACTGGGGAAGATAAAATCGGGCCGGGACCAGAGACGCAGAGGGACAGGGGCGATCCCCCTCTGTGGGGTGTGAAAGGGGAAAGAGAAAGGCCGAACTGCTCAAAACATGGTCCCTGTCGCTGGAGAACAGAAAAACCTCCTCTCGGGACACAGAGGGACCCGGTCTCCGGCTCTCCAGGGGAGGCACTTATCCCAAACAATCCCTGGGAAAACAACTGCATGCGCGCCAAATCCCTGCACAACAACTTCCCAAGGGCCAACTCCCCACACGCCAACTTGACCTGGAGGGGTCGCGTGCCGACCACACATTGCGCTTTTGGCTCGGCTGGATCCCTAGAGGGGAGGCGAAGGGCTTAAAACTGAGAGATTTGCCCGCGAGTTCGTGTTTCAGGTGATGAGATACAGAGGGACCCGATTTCCCGCTCTCCAGCGGACCCTGGGCAGGATGCAGTCGTCCCAGGCGACCCCCGTCCTTGCTCGCCACACCAATCTAGAGGAGAAGGGAACAGGGGCTTCTGGCTCAATCCCCAGGGGGTAGGCAAGAGGCTTGGAATTGCCCTGAGGACAATGAAGCAACACAAAGAGAAATCAAGAAACTGATCCCATTCGCAATTGCACAAAAAACCATAAAATACCTCGGAATAAACCTAAAAAAAGATATAAGAGATCTGTTTGATGAAATCTACAGAAAACTTACGAAGGAAATTGAAGAAGACACAAAGAAATGGAAAAACATTCCATACTCATGGGTCGGAAGAATAAATATAGTTAAAATGTCATGACTACCCAAAGCAATCTACACATTCAATGCAAAATTGCACCAGCATAATTCTCAAAGCCAGAACTATCTTAAAATTTGTATGGAACCACATAAGACCCCGAATAGCCTTAGTAATATTGAAGAGGAAAACCAAAACGGGAGGCATCAGCATCCCAGACTTTAGCCTCTACTACAACGCTGTCATCATCAAGACAGTATGATACTGGCACAAANAGCAATCTACACATTCAATGCAAAATTGCACCAGCATAATTCTCAAAGCCAGAACTATCTTAAAATTTGTATGGAACCACATAAGACCCCGAATAGCCTTAGTAATATTGAAGAGGAAAACCAAAACGGGAGGCATCAGCATCCCAGACTTTAGCCTCTACTACAAAGCTGTCATCATCAAGACAGTATGATATTGGCACAAAAACAGACACATAGACCAATGGAATAGAATAGAGAACTCAGAATTGGACCCACAAATGTATGGCCAACTAATCTTTCACAAAGCGGGAAAAACCATCCAATGGAAAAAAAAGACAGCTTCTTTAACAGATGGTGCTGGGACAACTGGACAGCAACATAAAGAAGAATGAAACTAGATCACTTTCTCACACCATACACAAAAATAAACTCAAAATGGATAAAGGACCTGAACGTGAGACAGGAAAGAATCAAAACCCTAGAGGAGAAAGCAGGAAACAACCTCCTTGACCTCCACCGCAGCAATTTATTACTTGACACATCCCCAAAGGCAAGAGAATCAAGAGCAATGAACTATTGGGACCTCATCAAGATAAAATCCTTCTGCACGACAAAGGAAACAATCAATAAAACTGATAGGCAACTGACTGAATGGGAAAATATAGTTGCAAATAACTTATCAGAGAAAAGGCTAGTATTTAGTATCTATAAGGAACCCATCAAAATCCACACACGAAAAAGAAATAGTCCAGTGAAGAAATGGGCAGAAAACATGAACAGACACTTCTCCCAAAAGGACATCCAGATGGCCAACAGACACGTGAAATGATGCTCAGCATCCCTCATAATCAGGGAAATACAAATCAAAACCACACTGAGATATCACCTCACACCGGTCAAAGTGGGTAAAATGAATAAATCAGTAGACTCTAGATGCTGGTGAGGATATGAAGAAATGGGCACCCTCCTACACTGTTGGTGGGAATGTAAGCTGGTGCAACTCCTTTGTAGAACTACATGGAGGTTCCTCAAAAAATTAACTATAGAACTCTCCTGTGACCCAGCAATAGCACTGCTAGGAATTTACCCAAGGGATACAAGAGTGCTGATGCATAGGGGCACATGGAATGCAATTTTCATAGCAGCACTCTCAACCATAGTGAAAACATGGAAAGAACCTAAGTGTTCATCAACTGATGAATGGATCAAAAATTTGTGGTATATTTATACAATGGAATACTACATGGCAATGAGAAAGAATGAAATCGGGCCATGAGTAGCAACATGGATGGAACTTGAGGGTGTTATGCTGAGCAAAATAAGTCCGGCAGAGAAGCACAGATACCAAATGTTTGGATTTATAGGTGGATTATGAGGAAGTTAACAGTGGACCATATAGGAGAAGAAGAGGAAAAATAGTTGGGGAGAGGGAGGGATACAAACAATGAGAGACTCTTGAATGCTGAGAACAAACTGAGCGCTGATGGGAGTCTGGGAGTGGGGAAGGGGGGTGATGTGCATGGGGGAGGGCACTTGTTGTGATCGACACTGGGTGTTATATGTAAACAAACTTGACAATAAACTATTTAAGGAAAAAATAGAAGTAAATAATAATATGCTTCCCCAAAAACAACCCAGTTAGAAAAAAAATTAACTAATTTGCTAGTTTAATGATGGCATTTCAAGATATTCTAGACTGATCGTTTTATGGTATCTGAACAACATGTAACTTTCTTAATTTTCATTCAGTCCAGCTTTTGTCATGACTGGTACAGGTCATATGATATTGTCCAAGTCACTTAACAGCTCTGGGCTTTTGAATTTTAAAGTACATTTTAAAATTAATTTTCTTACTTTGTACACAGTTAAAGGAGGTTGCTATATTACTTTTTATTTCTTAATTAATTTATAGTTATTTAGTTTTACTTTTTATTTAAATCTAATTTAGTNGCAACCCTCAGTTAGTTCTCTGTATTTAAGAGTCTCTTATGGTTTGTTTCCGTCTCTGTTTTTATATTATTTTGGCTTTTCTTCCCCTATGTTCATCTATTTTGATTCTTAAATTTCATATATGATTGAAATCACATGATTTATTTTCTCTGACTGACTTATTTATCTTAGGATACTACACTCTAGTTCCATCCATATTGATGCAAATGGCAACATTTCATTCTTTTTCATTGCCAAGTAATATTCCATTATATATATATATATATATATATATATATGTGGTGTGTGTGTGTGTGTGTGTGTGT
>NW_027531456.1:23061-30718 GCF_008692635.1 Crocuta crocuta | reverse complement strand
TAGAGCTATTGTAAACATTGGGGTACCTGTGCCTCTTCAACTCAGCATTTTGTGTCTTTTAGATAAATACCTATTAGTGCAATTGCTCGGTCATAGGGTCCCTCTATGTTTAATTTTTTGAGGACCTTCCATACCGTTTTCCAGAGTGGCTGCACCAGTTTTGCTTTACCACCAGGAGTGTAAAAGAGTTCCCCTTTCACGACATTTGTGCCAACATCTGTTGTCTCCTCAGTTAATTTTAGCTATTCTGACAGATGTGAGGTGGTATTTAATTGTGGTTTTGACTTGTATTTCCCTCATGATGAGTGATGTTGAGCATCTTTTCATGTTTTTGTTAGCCATCTGGATATCTTTGGAAAAGTGTCTATTCATGTCTTTTGCCCATTTCTTCACAGGAGTATTTATTTTTGTGGTGTTGAGCTTGTGAAGTTCTTTATAGTTTTAGGATACTAACCCTTTATCTTATATGTCATTTGCAAATATTTTCTCAAATTTCCCTGGTTGTGTTTTAGTTTTGCTGATTGTAGAAGCTTTTTTCTCGATGAGGTCCCAATAGTTCATGTTTGCTTTTTTTTCCCAATGACTCCAGACACATGTGAAGTAAAAAGTTGCTGTGGTCGAGGTCAAATATGTTGTTGCCTCTTTTGTCCCCTAGGATTTTGATTGTTTCCTGTCTTTCACTGAGATCTTTCATCCATTTTGAGTTCATTTTTGTGTATGGTGTAAGAAAGTGGTGCAGGTTTGTTCTTCTGTATGTCGCTGTTCATCTTTCCCAGCACTGTTTGCTGAAGAGACTCTTTTTACCATTGGATATTCTTTCCTGATTTGTCAAAGATTAGTTGGTCATATGTTTGTGGGCCCATTTATGGGTTCTCTATTCTGTTACATTGATCTATGTGTCTGTTTATGTGTCAGTACTATAATGTCTTCAGCTTTGTAATCATTACAGCCTTGTAATACTGCTTGAATTCCAGAATTGTGATGCTTCCAGCTTTGTTTTTCTTTTTCAACATTACTTTGGATATTTGGAGTCTTTTCTGGTTCCATATAAATGTTAGAATTGTATATTCTACCTCTATGAAGAGTGCTTGTATTATTTTAATAGGGACTGCATGGAATGTGTAGATTGCTTTGGGTAATATTGACATTTCAACAATATTTGTTATTCCAATCCATAAGCATGGAATGCTTTTCCATTTCTTTATGTCTTCTTCAATTTGTCTCAAAAGGTTTCTATAGTTTTCAGTGTATAGTAGTTTTACCTCTTTGGTTAGGTTTGTTCTTACGTATTTTATGGTATCCAGGGTCATTGTAAATGGGATTAATTCCTTGATTTCTCTTTCTGCTGTTTCATTATCGGTTTATAGAAATGTATCTGGGTTTTGTACATTGATTTTATATCCTACAACTTTGCTGAATTCATGGATCAGTTCTAACAGTTTTTTGGTGGAGTTTTCTGGGTTTTCCATATATAGTATCCATGTCGTCTTTGAAGAGTGAAAGTTTGACTTTCCCCTTGCTGATATGGATGTATTTTATTTCTTTTTGTTGTCTGATGCTGAGGCTAGGACTTCCAATACTATGTTGTATAACAGAGGTGAGAGTAGACATCTCTGTTGTGTTCCTCACCTTAGGGGGAAAGCTCTCAGTTTTCCCCCACTGAGTAGATACTAACTGTGGGTCTTTCATATATGACCTTTTTGATCTTGAGGTATGATCCTTCTATCCCAACTTTCTTGAGGGTTTTTATCAGAAGGAATGCTGTATTTTGTCAAATGTCTTTCTTTCTGCATCTATTGAGAGGATCCTATGTTTTTTTCCTAATGTGATATATCACATTGATTGATATGTGAATATTGAACCTGCTCTGCATCCCAGGAAAAAAAAAATTCCAGTTGATAGTGGTGAATAATTCTTTTAATGTATTGTTGGAATTGGTTTTCTAGTATCTTTTTGATAATTTATGCATTATGGTTATAAGGGAAATTGTTCTTTAATTCTGCTTTTTAGTGGGATCTTTCGTTTGGGACCAAGGTAATGCTGACCTCATAGAATGAGTTTGGAAATTTTCCTTCCACTTCTATTTTTTTCGGAAATGCTTTAAAAGAAAAGGTATTAACTCTTTTTTCAATTTTTGGTAGAATTCTTCTGAAAATCCATACAGCCAGGGACTCTTGATTGTTGGGAGATTTTTGATTACTGATTCAGTTTCTTAACTGGATATGGGTCTGTTCTAATTTTCTATTTCTTTCTGTTTCAGTGTTTGTAGTTTATATGTTTCTAGGAATTTGTCCATTTCCTCCAGATTGCCCAGTTTGTTGGTATATAATTGCTCATATATTCTCTTATTATTGTCTGTATTTTGCAGTGTTGGTTGTGATCTCTCCTCTTTCATTTGCGATTTTACTTATTTGGATTCTTCCTTTTTTTCTTATCAGTCATGTTAGGGGTTTATCAATTTTGTTAACTCCTTCAAATACCAGCTATTGGTTTCATTGATCTGTTTTTCTGTTTCTTTTTTTTTTTTAATCTTGATGTCATTGATTTCTGCTTTAATCTTTATTATTTTCCTTCTTCTGCTAGGCTTAGGCTTAATTTGCTCTTCTTTTCCCATATCCTTTTGGTGTAATGTTAGGTTGTGTATCTGAGACCTTTCTTTCTTCTTAGGAGGGTCTGGATTGCTGTATTCTTCCCTCTTTTGACCACCTTTGCTGCACCCTAGAGGTTTTAGACTGTCATGTTTTCATTTTCATTGGATTGCACGCATTTTTTATTTCCTTTTTAATTCCTTGGTTAACCTATTTTTCCATTAGAAGGGTGTTCTTTAATCTCCAAGTATCGATGGTCTTTCCAAGTTTTTTTTCTTGTGGTTGATATCAACTTTCATAGCATTGTGGTCCGAAAATATGCATGGTATAATCTTGACTTTTTTGTTTGTTCAGGGCTGATTTCTGACCCAGTATGTGATCTATTCTGGAGAATATTCCATGTGTACTCGAGAAGCATATGTATTCTGTTGCCTAAGGATGAAATGTTCTGAATATATCTGTTAAGTCCATCCAGTCCAGTGTGTGACTGAAAACCATTATTTTCTTGTTGATTTTCTGCTTAGATGAACTTTCCATTGTTGTAAGTGTGGCGTTGAACTCCTTTAGATTTTTGGTATTATTTTAAGTTTGTGATTAATTGATTTATATATTTGGGTGAATCCAAGTTGGACACATAAATATTTACAATTTTTAGATCTACTTGGTGGATAGACCCCTTGATTGTGATATAATGCCATTCTTCACCGCTTATTACATTCTTTGTTTTAAAATCTAGTTTGTCTGAGATAAATATGGCTATTCTGGCTTTCTTTTGACCTCAATTAGCATGATATGATAGGTTGTTCTTTATCCTTTCAATCTTTCTGTGTCTTTATATCTAAACTGTGTCTCTTGTAGAAAGCATATATGTGGGTTTTCTTTTCTTATCCATTCTGATACCTTATGTCTTTTGATTGGGGAATTTAGTCCACTTAAATTTAGAGTGAGTACTGAAGGATATGAATTTAGTGCCATTGTGTTGCTTGTAGACTTGGTGTTTCTGGAGATATTCACTGGTCCTTTCTACTCTTTGTTGCCTTTGGTCTTTTTGTTTTGTTTTGTTTTGTCTTTTCTCCACTCAAAAAGTCCCCCTTAACATTTCCTCTAGGGCTGATTTAGTGGTCATGCACTCTTTTAGTTTTTGTTTTTCTGGGAAACTCTTTATCTCGCCTTCTATTTTGAATGAAAGCCTTGCTGGATAAGGAATTATTGGCTGCATATTTTTCCAGTTCAGCACATTGTATATATCCTGCCACTCCTTTCTGGCCTTCCACGTTTCATGGACAGATCTGCTGTAAATCTGGGATCTTTCTTCCCTTGTAGGTTAAGACCTTTTTCCCTACCTGTTTTCATAATTCTTCCCTTGTCTATGTATTTTATGAATTTGACTATGATATGCCTTGATGATGGTTGGTTTGTGTTGAATCTAAAGAGAGTTCTTTGTGCTTCTTGGATTTTGTTATCTGTGTCCTTCCTCAGATTGGGAACGTTTCCCAGTATAATTTGTTCACATAAACCTTCTGCCTCTTTTTCTCTCTTTTCATTTTCTGGGACTCCTATAATTTTGATGCTATTCTTTTTTAACAAGTCACTTTGTTCTTTAGGTCTTGTATCTTTTTTTTTTTGCCTTTGTTTCCCTCTTTTATTTTGCTTCATTACTCTCCATAATTTTCTTTTATATCACTGGTTCGCTGCTCTGGTTCATTCATCCTTACAGTCACAAAATCCATTTGAGTTTGTATGTCAGTTATACTATTTTAAATTTTTGTCTGACTCACTTTTTGTTCTTTTATCTGTACAGAAAGGGATTCTCTCGTATCTTCTCTGCTTTTATTCAACCTCAGCTAGTATTCTTACAATTCTGATTATAAGTTCTACTTCAGACATCTTACTTATATTTGTGTTGTTTAAATTCTTGGCCATCATTTCTTTTTGTTCTTTCTTCTGGGGTAAATTCCTTTGTATTATTATTTTGGAGGAATAAAAATAATTAATAAAGTTAAAAATGTTTTTAAATTACAAAGAAAAGTCAAAGGAAGCTAGTGCCTATATGTGTTTCATTCTGCTTGTTGAAAGCAGCTTGATAGAATGGAGAAAAAAGAGAAAGAAAAGAAGAAAAAAGCTATAAAGAAATTTTTAAAAATCAAATAATAAAATAGAATAAAATAAAATGAAATAAATAAAATATAATAAATTTTCCAATTTAAAATTTAAAAAATTAAAAATTGGTCTTTTTCTATCCAACACAGAGAAAGAAAAGGAAAAACAAAAACAATTTAAGCAAAAGCAGAATCAAAGAAAACAAACAACTAAAGGAAACAGCAAGTACAATGAAACCTCAATGAAGTCACATCCAGAACTGAAACCTTGAAGCACATAGTTATACTACTTTAATAATGTTTCTCTTCGAATATTTACTGTAAACTCATTTTAAAAGTATATATTAAGATAGAGTTATTATACAACTCTCCTCCTGTCTCCTTGGCCATACAAATACCTCAGACTCTTTGTAGTGACTATAAATGGCCTCTTGAAATTATCTACATCTTACTGGATTATATGATGAAACAAGGGTGACTTGTATCACATGGTCTATCGTATAAAAAACACTTAACAAATGCTTATTATATTACATTTTCACTTCTAGGAAAATAACTTTCTGAGCTGATGGATACCTCGATACGTAGTTGAACATTAGGAATGATATTTGCATAAACTGATGTTAAAATGTCTCTAATAAGAAAGTATATATATGTAGTTTATTATTCATAGGAATCTATTGATTTAAAGACATCTTTAGGCAGAAAAATATTTCCACCTTCACGTTAAAGAATAATCTATGTAGACATCTTCACACAGGCAAATCCAATGATAATTATTCAAATAGTTGAAGCAAAATCGTATTAATAAGGCTCTCACAAAGTTTAAACATTGACATTAATTTAACAAAAAGACAGAATTCTCTTTTCTTTCTCTCTCCAAAATGGTTGCCATGTTGAGGGGATAAGAAATTTCTATCTACGTTAGCTTTGTTAGTTTGTCCACATACCTATCCATATCCTCCAACCATTAACATTTTTTCTTATTTTTCCATTCTTGATACAGAATAATATACCCTACGTATTTTCAGATTTACTGTGAAAGGAGAAAATCTAAAACACCAGCCAGGTCCTGATTTTTTGATGGAAAGGAATGGGTGAAGATCCAGAACTAACCAATAAGAGACACTGTCTAAAACTCCAGAACCATGGAATGGGGAAGTTGAGTTTTAATACAAAAGGAAAATTTTCAAATGACATTAAAATAAACAATGGTCATCACCATTAATGGTCACCATGGGTGTTAGAATAGAGAGAAACTTTGCTGAATGGGTACTTTCCTCATATGCCATACTTTTAGGAATTCGTTTGCTTCTTTTCTTTTTTCCTTTTTTTTCTTTTTTAAATGAGCATCGAGGACCAATGGTCCCAGTTCCAAGTTCATTTTAAATGAAAAGATGTGGTGCTCTTCATAAGGGTCTACAACTGTATGTTGGGTCCTTGTGAAACCATCTGGTCCTGGACTTTTGTTTGTTGGGATATTTTTTAATGATTCAATTTTTTTATTAGTATTATATCTGTTCAGATTTTCTATGTCTTCCTGATTCAGTTTTGGGAGATTATATATTTCTAGGAATTTCTTCATTTATTCTAGGTTGTCCAATTTGTTAACATATAATTTTTTCTAGTAGCCTCTTATAATCCTTTGTTTTTCTTTTGTGTCAGTACTTTTCTGTTTAATTTACCATTTTATTTGAGTCTTCTTTAATTTCTTCTTGATTCGTTTGGCTAAAAGTTTATCAATTTTGTTTATCTTTTCAAAAATCAAATAAAACTTTTGTTTTTATTTATACTATATATTTATTAAATCTCTATTTCCCTTATTTATTCTCTGATCTTTATTATTTACTTTGTTTTGCTTACTTTGGACTTTTTGTAACCCATTTAGATGCAATGTTAGATTTTTTATTTAAGGTTTTTCTTGTTTTTCTTGGCCTGTATCACCATAAACTTTTTCTTACACTCACTTTTACTATATCCCAAAGATTTTGGACCTTTTATTTTCATTTGAATTTGTCTTCATATAGTTTTTTTTCTTGCTGCTTTGATTTCTTTGTTGATCCATTGTTGTTTAGGAGCATGTTGTTTAGCTTCCATGTGTATGTGTTATTTTCCAATTTTTTTCTTGTACTTGATTTATTTTTTCATACTGCTGTGATCAAGAAAGATGCTCAATATGACTTCAGTTATCTTAAGTTTATTAAGACTTCTTTTGTGGCCTAACATGTGATCTATCCTGGAGAATGTTACATGTGTATTTGAAAATAATGTGTATTCTGTTGTTTTGGAATGAAATGCTGTTTGTAACTGTTAAGTCCATGTGTTCTAATGTGTCATATAAAGCCATTATTTCATTATTGATTTTCCACCTGGATGATCTGTCCATTAATGTAAGTGAGTGTTAAAGTCCCCTATTATTATTGTACTGCTGTCAATTTCTCTGTTAACATGCACTTTATGTATTTAGGTGCTTCTATATTAGGTCCATATGTATTTATAATTGCTATATCCTTTTGTTGGATTGACCACTTTATTATGATTATGTAGTGTCATTCTTTGTCTTTTGTTATAGNAACAGCCAGATCATGACCTAAGCGAAAGTCAGACGCTTAACTGACTAAGCCATCCAGGCACCCCTGTTTTATTTATTTTTGAGAGAGAGAGAGGGAGAAAGAGAGACAGAGTGAGCAGGGGAGGGTCAGAGAGAGAGGGAGACACAGAATCTGAAACAGGCTCCAGGTTCTGAGNTCAGTCACCCTGTATTTTTTGATTGGGATATTTAGTCCATTTATATTGAAAATAATTATTGATAAAAATAATAATTATTGATGGTTATATATTTATTGCCATTTTGTTCATTGTTTTCTGGTTGTTTTTGTTATTCTCAGTTCCTTGCTTCTTTTGCTCATTTCCCTCGTGATTGATGATTTTCTTTAATGTTATGCATGGAGCCCCTTCTTTATTTTTTTT
>NW_027531456.1:22463-23022 GCF_008692635.1 Crocuta crocuta | reverse complement strand
CCCCCTCCATGTTTATGTATCATGATTTCATATTTTATAACCTTCTATATTATAAGTCACTTAGCAGATTTTTTTAGTTACTACTGATTTTGCTACTTTTGCCTTTTAACCTTAATACTAATTTTATTAGAGACTGATCTACTAGATTTATTGTATGCTTGCTTTTACTTATCAAATTTTTTCCTTTCATATTTTTCTTAATTGCAGTTAAGACTTCTTCTTTTCCACTTAAAGAAGGCTTTTAAACATTTCTTGCAAGGCTAGTTTAGTGGTGGTAAACTCTTTTAAGTTTTGTTTGTCTGGGAAACTTTATCTCTCCTTCAATTCTAAATAATAATCTTGCCATGTAGAGTGTGTTGGATTGAATCATTTTCTTTTATTATTTGAATGTATTATGCCATGCTGTTCTGCCCAATAAAGTTTCTGGTGAAAAATCAGGTGATAGCCACATGGGGTTTCTTTGTGTATAATTACTTGCTTTTCTCTTGCTGCTTTTCATACTCTCCCTTTAGTCTTAATCTTTGAAATCTTAATTAATATGTATCTTGAAGTGGACCTC
>NW_027531456.1:19304-22438 GCF_008692635.1 Crocuta crocuta | reverse complement strand
TGAATTCTCTAATCTGTTGTTGATTCTTTCTGGTGTATTTTTTATTTCAGTTATTTACTCTTCATCCTTAATTGGTTCTCTTTTTATATTTTCTATCTCTTTGTTAAAGCTGTCACTGAGTTCATTTACTTTTTTCAAGTCCAGNCGGGGCTTGAACCCACAAACCGTGAGATCATGACCTGAGCTGCAGTTGGGCGCTTAACCAGGTGCCCCTCCAGAGTTTTGTCTTATGCTATTGTTTGGAGGCTATTTCTATGTCTCCTCATTTTGTTTCATTTTCTTTGTTTCTATGAATTAGATGGGGCAACTATTTCTCTTAGTCTTAAAGGAATGGTCTTGTGTAGGAACATTCTCTGTGTGTGTCTGTCAGCTTTGGCTAGTGGTATGGAGCAATAGCAGGTGTGTTCTGTGAATCCCAGGATACTTTGCATCAGGACTTATCTCTGTTGGGAAGGCTGGAGTTGAGGTAGAAACAGGTCAGGATTCCTGGAGTACCTGTGCAGAAGACACCCTGGTGGGACAGCTGATGATAAAGTGCATGCATACCAGAGGTCTTGGGGAATTCTGTACAGGGATCTTGCTGTGGGATAGCTAGAGGTAAAGCAGGTGGAGGCTCTGGAGAGTTCCAGTGTACTCTGTGCATGGGGCTTCCTGGTAGGATGGCAGGAGCTGAACTAGATTCATGTCTGATAGTTCTGGGGCATTCCATGTGGGGGTCACTCTAGTGGAATGAGTGGAGCTGAGGTGGGACAGGTGGGGAGGTCTTGGTGTACTTCATGCAGGGGTGTCTTGCAAAGTTGTTTGGAGCTTAATCAAGTGTGTGTCTGGCATGTTTCAGGTGCTTTGCCCCTGTGTTGCTTAAGTATAGAGCTGGAAATGTAGTGGGTGCGTTCCAAGGTTGTCTTGGTGTGTGCCACAGTGGGCCACCTTGGTGGGGCAACTGAAACTTAGGGGGTTAGGGGAGCATCTTTAGAAGGATGATGGACTGGTGTGAGCTAAGGGCTCTGGGACCAGTAAGGCAGCCGACTGGCCAAGGCACTTGTATCTTAGTCCCATCTATGCTATCAAGGTTGAAGGGAAGCATAAACAATGGTGTTTGTGAACCCTCTGAACCCAGAGAGTGTTCTCCCACATCTTCTAGGACTGCTTTCTTTATATTTTAATTGTTTTTAAAGTTTTTAGAAATTGTATTTTTTTTTATTTTAGAAAGAGAGAGAACACATAAGTGGGGGAGAAGGGCAGAGGGAGAGGGAGAGAGAGAGAGAAAGAGGAAAAGAGAGAGAGAGAGAGAGAGAGAGAGAGAGAGAAAATCTCAACCAAGCTCCATGCTCCGTGTGGAGCCTGAGGTGTGTGTGGAGCCTGAGGTGGGGCTCAATTTCACCACCCTGGGATCTTGTCATGAGCCAAAATCAAGAGTCAGATGCTCAATTGACTGAGCCACCCAGCACCCCTATNTATAGGACATATGGACTCTGCTTCTGTCTGTGCTATCAGGGTGGAAGGGGAGCATAAACAACGGTACTTGTCAGACCCTCCGGCCCTCTACAGCATTCCTACAGCTCCTTTAAGGCTGCTTCCTTAATTTTCTAGTTGTCATTTTAAACCATAGTTTTGTTTTTATTTTTTCTGTGTCTCCAGGTATCTGTGACTGGTGTGGGCTAGAGGCCTGAAGTGGCAGGCCAGCAAGGATGTTTGGACTCTTTTCCATTTGCACTATCAAGGTGGAGGAGGAGCACAAATAATGGCACTTTCCAGCCCATCTGACCTTGTAGAACATTCTACAGGTCTCTAGCCTTTGGCAGACACTCAAGGGCTAGTTTTTTTATATTTCTAGGTGCCCTTTTAAGCCATGGATTTTTTTTCTGTGCCCTAGGGCAGACAAATCNGTTTTTTTTTTTTTTTTTTGGTCACTGTCAGTCTCTCTTGTCATTCTTTATGTGTTCCCCTATTCTTGGTTGTGTAGAAGTTGCTCAGTCAGCCTTGTTTTTCAAGAGGAGTTACTCTCTATGTAGGTGTAGATTTGGTGTGTCCATGGGAGAAGGGGAGTTTAGGATCTTTCTACATTGCCATCTTGGACCCTCTCCCAGACCATCCAGGGTTTAAATGTAGGCTCCTTGTTACCAGTGATGTGACCTGAACAAGAGGGATTACTTAACCTATTTGAGTCTTATCTGTGTAAAATTAGGATTATATGTAACTTAAAGATTGTTGTAAGAAAGAAATGAGATATATGGCATATAGTTAGTATTAAAATAAATAGAACTTTAGCTTTACAACACAGTATCTGTAGGCTATGAAAAATATCAGTACAGGCAAACAGTCATCCTTAGAGCTAAAGGGTGCCTTTGTGAGCTTAACTGACCAATTGGTGGGGATAAAAGAAGCTTTGAAGGTGGAAGGAACAGCACAAGCAAGGGAATAATGATATAATAAAAGTGTGCCTCTTTGGCTAAATTAAAACAAAATGGAATAGTAAACTATCTCTATCTCATTTGGGCAAATTCCAAGGAGAAGAAAGTCTTTTAAAAACAGCCTATAGATGTTACTTTTTATGTTTACCATTCCTATTGCCAGAAGCCTGATTAAGTTGGAAGGACAATGAGTTTTGATAGGAATAGGTATAGGTGTTAATTAGAATGTTGTGAAACTAGGAGGTTTCAAGTATTGGTGGAGTCATGGAAATTTTAGTCGCTGCAACTTTGAGAAAATCTCTCAAACCGTGAAATCTGCAAGCTTTTTCATATCTTAAATAAGGAGACCTATTAACTGCAGAACAATCTATTAAAGGATTATCCTTAATAACACTTTCAGAAAGTAGGAGAAGTGAGGAATAGACTCACTTAAAGACTACCACTGCTAACCTCAATAGAGAAAAAGTAACATATGGCATATTTTGTTTTTTGAATACACCTATGCAGTGTTGGTCCGGTTTTTTCCTTATATCCCAAGATGCATGTTTAATGTTTTCAAGGCCCTCTGGAATATAATGTTGTTGGTAAGTGTAGACAGAGAGAACATAAAAAGATGCTCTTCATAATAATGTAATTACACTCCCAAATAGTTCCCTGTTGATGCCCATAATAATCATTAATCACTCTTTGGACTTGAGATTTTGATGGTCCCTAGTAAGTTAC
>NW_027531456.1:918-19278 GCF_008692635.1 Crocuta crocuta | reverse complement strand
GAGCTTTGGGAAAAGTAATGTATTAAGCTATGAAGTGTTGTTATATCTTAAGTGAGAATTAATTGATTAGATCCATTTCAACAAAATAATCTTTTGGAAATGGGTTTTTCAAGAAAGAGTATAGGAAATTATCTGGTGGTAGTGAATTTGATTAGAGAGTAATGGAGAATATAGCATAAAGACATTGTTGGAATGCCTTGATGATTGTGCAAAAATATCTATGAGTAGGGGGAAAAAAGCTGAAAGAAGTTTAATGATTCTGGGAAAAATTTTAGCAAGAGACTACTGTGTGCTGAGCATTGGGTCAGACACACTCACATTTAGTTTTTTCCTTATATGATGCAGTTGAGCATTACTTCACACTTTTGCCTAAGGGCAGCTATGTATATATCTCTAGCTATTACTTCAATAGTTTGTTTACTTGTAAGTTTTGATTCAACTTCTATTAATAGTTCTTATATTTGACTTTTCAACTATGACAGCCAGTAAAGAATAAGATAAACTTTCCTAAGAAAAAACTTTCTCTCAAACCTTTAATGTCCTACTGATTTATCTGTAAGGTATGAAGATAACTATGGATGTTACATTTCAGCCTAGACATATATTATAGTGAAAATTCATGTTTAGTAATGAGCCCTTACAGCAGAAATACTAACCTTACTCTTTCAATCTGTGCTTGTGTATTTGGTGGTAGAGAAATAATGGAAGAATGTTTGGTTTTTGTAAAACTGACAAATGGCAGATTTTATTTTGAATAAAGATTTCTTTCTAAGCTTAGTGATTCAATGACCAACACTATACTCAGAATAATTGATTTTCATTTTATTTCATTTTTATTTAGAGCAAAACACCCCAGTAAATAAAACTAAATAAGGAAAATTATTTAGTTTTATATGCATGAGAGTGGGACTGTAGCATCAAAATTTCAACCTTCTGGGATATTTTCTCACCTGGGCTTCTTTTATGATATGTAGTACTAGTATACTGTAAGTTCACAAATCCACAAATCTCTGGATTAACTAGATTTGCATACATGAGCTTGTAGAAAATATATAGAGCAAAAAGAGTAAAGTGTGCACTAACACAAAACACATTAGCTATCAGTTTGGCACTTGAAAAGTTAATATTTCTGTGCCAAGTAGCAGCAAAATAACATTGTCTTGGATGCTGGAGGAGTAAATATGTTGATGTTAAGAATTGTATGTGGCACCAAACTCATTTCAACCAGATACACTTATGTATGATATGCATAGCACCATTTGGAAGTGATCTTAGTAATTGTTTTTGAATAAATCAGTTATACGAATTAGTTGATCCTGAGTAGTTTGGAATTTATAATTTCAATTGCAAATCGTTGTTGAAATTGTACTCTCGTACAATTAAAATCTCCATTAACTGAAAAAATAGAACATTACAAATAGGTAGACTAGAAAGTGAAAAGGAAGAGGAAGGAAACAAGTAAAAAAAAAAATGAAGTGCCTCCCAGTGTGGTATAATAGGTGTTGTCTTTGAAACATATGCTTTCAGAAAAGAGCAAAAGATCCCAAAGGGATGAAAATGCATTATTTTGATATGAACACTTTTGCGGATTTTATGTATGAACAATCTTTACTATCATGTCTTATTATGCAGGAATTTGGGGAAACAATCTTTTTGAGGCCAAAATATACAGAAAAATAATGAGTATCAAGAAAAACTTCAATTCTAAACCCCTATAAACAATATCACCCTCATTTCCATTATGAAAGGTTAATAGGGAGACAAGAATGGAAAACTGGCACAAGCATCAACTGTGAGATCCTGAAGACATAATGAAATACCATGAATTTTCTGCACTGAATAGGATATTAATGGGGGGCAATGACTAGTGAATCTATTGGCTGAACAGTTGAATTTGGGGGTCTCTTGACAGATAGATTGCCAAAACAAAAGCAACTACATAGAAACTTAATTATTATTGTAATCAGGTGTGAATGAACATACTTCTCTTTATCTGGTTTTAAATATAATTTACTAAATCACTTTATATTAAAAGGTCTTTTTATAAAATTTTTAATGTTTTGTTTATTTCTGAGAGAAAGTGGGGGGGAAGGTCAGAGAGAGAGGGAGACACAGAATCTGAAGCAGTCTCCAGGTTCTGAGCTAGCTGTCAACAGAGACCCTGATGCGGGGCTCGAACCCACGAACTGTGAGATCATGACCTGAGCCGAAGTCGGACGCTTAACCGACTGAGCCACCCAGGCACCCTTAAAAGGTCTTTTTAAAAAGAATATTTGGGAGATTAAAGGCAGTAATAGGATATAACAAACATTACTGAATTTTACTAAGGAGGTGATTTCTGTCTTGAGATCAAGATTTGTAATTTAAAGATTAATGGAAGTTCTATACTATTTTTTAACGGTATAATTTATAGTTTCCCACTCTCAAGGACATATTATTTTATTATAAAATAAAATTACTTTGAGGGCATAAAAGTGCTAGATAACAATAATAAATGAAAATGAAGAATTTATTCACTGAAAAATATGGAACTTGTTTACTGTCCCTGCCAGAAGGAAAAAAAATATTTTCATAAGCATGGGAAAAACTCTAATTTATACAGCATGAAAGATGTGTTTTTTCATATAATCTTTCTAAACGTTAAAGCAAAAACAAAAACAACATTAAAGCGAAGACTAGTACGGGAATGCAATTATTTTGTTACCATAAAAAGATTAACATATAATTTTAACTAAATTTCAACCTGATTATTTACTTGAGTGAGCACATATCTTTGGGAGATACACATGTATTGAAGTGAGGAAAGAGGGAGATATCTGTTTAACTAGCTAGATGTCCAGAGTCAATCCTGGTGACCAATGTGGTCAGAGATAGATACCATCCAACCCACCTGATTATAAAATATGACAGTATTATTAGATGAATGTTCACAATTCACATACAAAATTATGTGTGATATGTCATAATAAGTTTTTGTTAATCTGAGAATGCTTTCCTGAAATGCTTGCAATGTGCATATTTTATACGCATATATTCACATTTCAGAAAGATCTTAAGTCATTAAAATATAATGAAGATATCATCTCTTTAATAACATGTTTTTTATATTAATATGCAGAATTCGTGTTTCTGACAAGTTATAGCATAACTTTTTGGATGGCGCTCAAATCTATATTTTCAGCCTAGACCTCTGAACAGAACTTCAGTTTTGTATAGTCATCAGTTTACTGGGCATGTCTACCTGCAGGTCCTATTGATCTATAAAATAAACAGGTCCAACATAGAAATCATGTGTTTTCTACCTTTGCTAGCTTTTTTTCCCTTTGTTAGTTCCAATTGTGGTGGAGATACAGGATTTTACATTCAATTTGAAACCACTTCCAAATAGTTCTATCTCCTTAGAACTTTCCATGTATGGGACCTCCTCTACATTCTCACTCATGAGTTCAGTCTCTACTTATTTCTTCCAGCTTCCTTTTTGTTTTCAATCTTGTATTCCTCAAAAGTATTCTGTCTACACTATTTCCTGAGTCATTTTTTTTGCAATGTATATCTTATCATGTTACTCCCCTAAGTNCCCATCAATCCTCAGTTTGTTCTCAGCATTCAAGAGTCTCTCACGGTTTGCCTCTCTCCCAATCCCCCTCTATATCCCCCATTCTTCTCCTGAATGGTCCCCCTTTAAGTTCCTCCTAATCCTACAATACGTGCAAACATATGATATNCCTATTAGTTTTGTGGGTTGTTTCCTTTGCTGTGCAGAAGGTTTTAGCCTTGATGAGGTCCCAATCATTTATTTTTGCTCTTGATTCCTTTGCTTTGGGGGATGTGTCAAGTAAGAAGTTGATGCGATGGAGGTCAAGGAGGTTGTTTCCTGCTTTCTCCTCTAGGGTTTTGATGGTTTCCTGTCTCACAATCAAGTCTTTTATCCATTTTGAGTTTATTTCTGTGTATGGTGTGAGAAACTGATCTAGTTTCATTCTTCTGCATGTTGCTGTCCAGTTCTCCCAGCACCATCTGTTAAAGAGGCTGTCTTTTTTCCATTGGATACTCTTTCCTGCTTTGTCAAAGATTAGTTGGCTGTATACTTTTGGGTCCACTTCTGAGTTCTCAATTCTGTTCCATTGGTCTATGTGTCTGTTTTTGTGCCAATACCATACTGTCTTGATGATGACAGCTTTGTAGTAGAGGCTAAAGTCTGGGATGGTGATACCTCCCGTTTTGGTTTTATTTTTCAGTATTACTTTGGCTATTCGGGGTCTTTTGTGGTTCCATACAAATTTTAAGATAGTTTGTTCTAGTTTTGAGAAGTATGCTGATGCAATTTTGATTGGAATTGCATTGAATGTGTAGCTTGCTTTCAGTAATAATGACATTTTAACTACATTTATTCTTCCTATCCATGAGCAGGGAATGTTTTTCCGTTTATTTGTGTCTTCTTCAATTTCCTTCATAAGTTTTCTATAGTTATCATCATAGAGATCTCTTGTATCCTTGGTTAGGTTTATTCCTAGGTATTTTATGGCTTTTTGTGCAATTATGAATGTGATCAGTTTCTTGATTTCTCCTACTGTTGCTTCATTACTGGTGTATAAAAATGCAACTGATAACTGTATGTTGATTTTGTACCCTGCGACTTTGATAAATTCATGGATCAGTTCTAGTAGGCTTCTGTTGGAGTCTGCCGGCCTTTTTAGTATACTTTTGGTAGAGTCTGTATATTTCCCATGTAGAGTATCAAGTCATGTGCGAAAAGTGAAAGTTTGACTTCTTTGCCAATTCTGATATCTTTTATTTCCATTTGTTGTCTGATTGCTGATGCTAGGACTTCCAGCACTATGTTAAATAACAGTGGTGAGAATGGACATCCCTGTCGTGTTCCTGGTCACAGGGGGAAAGCCCTCAGTCTTTCCCCATTGAGGATGATATTAGTCGTGGACTTTACATAGATGGCTTTTATGATGTTTAGGTAAGTTCCTTCTATCCCGACTTTCTCGAGGATTTTAATTAAGAAAAAATGCTGTATTCTGTCAAATGATTTTTCTGCATCTATTGACAGCATCATGTTGTTCTTATATTTTCTTTTGCTAATGTGAAGTATCACATTAATTGATTTACAAAAATTGAACCAGCCCTTTACTCAAGGAATGAATCCCACTAGATCATGTTGGATAATTCTTTTTATATGCTGTTGAATTTAATTTACTAGTATCTTGTTGAGGATTTTTGCATCCATATTCATCAGGAATATTCGCTTTTAGTTCTCACTTTTTGCTTGATCTCTGTCTGGTTTGGTAATCAAAGTGATACTGGCTTCATAGAATGAGTCCACAAGTCTTCCATCCGTTTCTATTTTTTGGAACAGCTTGAGAAGAATGGCTATAAACTATGATTTAAATGTCTGGTAGAATTCCCCAGGGAAGCCATCTGATCCAGGGCTCATTTGTTGGGAGATTTTTGATAACTAATTCATTTTATTCACTAGTATCTGTCTATTCAGATTTTCTATCTCTTCCTGTTTGTATTTTGGTAGTACTTGTGTGTTTCTCAATATGTCCATTTCTTCCAGGTTGTCCAGTTTGTTGGCATATAATTTTTCATGGTATTCCCTGGTAATTGCTTGTATTTCTGAGGGATTGGTTTTAATCAATCCATTTTCACTGATGATTTTATCTATTTGGCCACTCTCTCTTTCTTCTGAGAAGCCTTGCTAGAGGTTTATCAATTATTTTTCTCGAAAAACCAACTCTTGCTTTCTTGATCTCTGCAACTGTTTTTTTATTATTCTATATTGTTTGTTTTTGTCCTAAACTTTATTATTTCTCTTCTTCTCCTGGGTTTGAGGTGTTCTTGCTGCTCTGTTCCTAGTTCCTTTAGGTGCACTGTTAGATTTTGTATTTGTACTTTTCTAAAGTTTCTTGAGATAGGCCTGGATTGCATGGTACTTTCCTCGTAATACTGCCTTTGCTGCATCTCAGAGTTTGGATTGTTGTATTTTCATTTTCATTTGTTTCCATATATTTTTTAAATTTCTTCTCTAATTGCCTGGTTGACCTATTCGTTCTTTAGTAGGGTGGTCTTTAACCTCCATGTTTTTGGAGGTTTTCCAGACGTTTTCCTGTGATTGATTTCAAGTTTCATAGCATGTGATCTGAAAGTGTGCATGGTATGATCTACATTCTTTCATATATTTAAAGGCTGGTTTGTGATGCAGGACGTGATCTATCTTGGAAAATGTACCACGTGCACTTGAGAATAAAGTGAATTTCATAGTTTCGGGGTGTAGAGTTCTAAATATGTCTGTTAAGTCCATCTGGTCCAATGTGTCTTTCAGGGCCGTTGTTTCTTTAGTGACTTTCTGTCTAGTTGACCTATCTATTGCTATAAGTGGAGTATTAAAGTCCTTTGCAATTAGCTTATTCTTATCCATAAGGTTGGTTGTGGTAGTGATTAATTGTTTTGTGTATTTCGGTGCCACCAAATTCGGTGCATAGACATTTATAATTGTTAGCTCTTCCTGATGGATAGACCCTTTAATTATTATATAATCCCCTTCTTCATCTCTTGTTACTGCCTTTACTTTAAAGTCCAATTTTTCTAATATAAATATGGGTACTCCCGCTTTCTTTTGACTTCCAGTACCATAATGGATATTTCTCCATCCCCTCACTTTCAATCTGAAGGTGTTCTCAAGTCTAAAATGAGTCTTTTGTAGACAGCAAATAGATGGATCTTGGTTTTTTATCCATTCTGCTACCCTATATCTTTTGATTGGAGCCTTTAGTCCATTTCCATTCAGTGTTACTATTGAAAACTATGAGTTTTGATTCATTGTGTTCTCTGTAGGATTCATACTTGTAGTGGTCTCTCTGGTGCTTTGTGTTATTTGCAACAATATCCTTATAGAGTCCTCCTTAGTATTTCCTGTTGGGCTGGTTTAGTGGTCATGAATTATTTAATTTTTGCTTGTTTGTATAAACCTTTATCTTTCCTTCTATTCTGAATGACAGGCTTGCTGGATAAAGTGTTTTTGCTGCATACTTTTCTTGTTCAACACACTGAAGATTTCCTGCCATTTCTTTCTGGCCCGCCAAGTTTCAGTACATAGGTCTGCTACTACCCTTATGTGTTTCCTTGTGTATATCAAGGCTATTTTATCCCTAGATGCTTTCAGAATTCTCTCTTTATTCCTATATTTTGCCAGTTTCACTATGATATGTCATGAAGATCGATTCAATTTACGTCTGAGGGGAGTTCTCTGTGCCTCTTGGATTTCAATGTCTGTTTCCTTCCCCATGTTGGGGAAGTTCTCAGCTATGATTTGTTCAAGTACCCCTTCATCCCCTTTCTTTCTCTTTTTTTCTTCTTTTTCTAGAATTTCTATGATGTGGATATTATTCCGTTTGATTGCATCACTCAGTACTTGAATTCTCCTTCATGCTCCTGGATCAATTTCTCTCTCTTTCTCTCGACTTCCCATTTTTCTATTGTTGTATCTTCTAATTCACATTTTCCTCTAATTCTAATTCTCCTCTCTGACTCTCTGACTCTTCAAATCGTGCAGTGGCCACCTCCATTTTATTATGCACCATATATAGTATGTTTAATCCATCCTAATTTTTAAAAATTTTGTAAATGTTTTATTTATTTCTGAGAGAGAGAGAGAGTGAGAGAGCAGAGGAGGGTCAAAGAGAAAGGGAAATACAGAATCTGAAGCAGCCTCCAGGATCTGAGCTAGCTGTCAGCACAGAGCCCAATGTGGGCCTCGAACTCACAAACTGAGATCATGACCTGAGCCGAAGTCGGACGGTTAACTGACTGAGCCACCCTGGCACCCCGATCATAACCACTTTTAAGACCCATCATCTTTGTAGCAATAGTGTCTCTGCTGTCTTATGTGCCTTTTTCAAGCCAAGCAATTAATTTTATGACTATTGTTCTAAATTCTTGTTCAGTTATGTTCCTTATATCTATTTTGATCAATTCTTTAGCTGTCAATTCTTGGACTTTGTTTTGAAGAGACTTCTTCCATTTTGTCATTTTGGTTAGCCTTCTGTCTCTTTTAAGTTCTAAAGGCTTGTTATGTGCTCTGCACTTATGAGTACTGCTATATTAAAGGAGGCTCATACACTGTCCAGTTCCTGGCTGTTCAGGAAGTGTTTTTTTCTTTTAATTGCATCCTTTGGTCTCTCTTGCTGTGCCTTTGGTTAATTTATTTCTCTACTCGTAGTGATGTTTTGGACTCTCCACCATGTGCACTTTAGGTTTGTTCCTTGAAGTAGCCTGTGCCACAGGTGCAGAGGAGGCGGGCCGTCTCCCGTGCCTCACGCCCAGCTGTGTTCCAAGCTCTCACTCTGTGCATGTTAATGATGCCACCCAAACTGCAATCCCACGAGCCACGGCACTTCAGGGCAGGGGACTGGTTCCTCCTGATGCCGACTGCGCCCTTGGGATACCACCNACTCTGCCCTTTGTGAGCTTTGGTTTGTTCCTTGAAGAAAACAGACAAACCAGGGACAAAAGCACACAAACACACAAACAAATAAAACAAACAAGCAAACTGACAAAAATAATAAAACAAATAAATAAATAGCCCCTCAAAAAACAAATACCAAAAAAATAAAAAAAAAGACAGTCTAAAATCATAAAACCAGAAATCCCAGCTACAAATAAGGAGCAGGGTGGAGGTAGTGCTGATGGAAGAGCTTATATTAAAAGAGAAATGACAGGGTTAGGGACAAAGAGAAAATGAACATTGACCAGGCAGAGAGACAAACGGCTTAATGCAGAGAGAGAAAAATGAGACAGTAAGAGGCAAGGAGAAAGAAACAGAGATAACGTAACCGAGAGAAACAATATAGTTTGATTATACTAGAGCGAGGGAAAAAGGAAGGTAAAGGAGGTACATCAATCAGGAGGATGGATTAAATATGTCTGTTTAATCAAATCTATAATCAGAGTAACCAGTCCAGAGGAGGGGAAGGATAACAATGAGAAAAGGGAGAATATATCTGAATTGCAAGAATTGATCTAGAGTGAATCATGGCAATGAGGTAATGCAGCAGTGGTGGTTTGGGGGAGGGGCTGTCTGTTTCTGCAGCATCTATCTGGTGCCCCTAAAATAAGCAGTTACCCAGCGCAGATGGGAGTGGCTTGGTGAAGCCATATTCTGCCTCCATGTAGACCCCATGGACCAATCCCTGAGGCCCTGCCTTGGTGGTTGTGGGGGGGAAATGGTGACTCCCCCCAGGACCTTCCCCTCAGGCCAGGAGTCCCAAATCACTCTTTTGGATCCATCTTTACTGTGCTGGGGGTGCACACAAGGTGGACTGTCTATGTCACACCCCCAGCCACGTTCCAAGCTCTCAGTCTGTAGATGTTAATGATGATGCCCAAAATGTAATCCCAGGAACCATGGCCACTGTGCCTCTGGGGTTCCACCCAACTCGGTTGGAAGTTCTTTGTCTTCTGTCATGGCAGTGGACCAGGGCACCCAGACCAAAGAAAGCTCCTCAGTTAGAGATGGGATCTCTCTGAAAACCTTGTGAATTGAGATGGGATGATAGGATCCCTCTTCATCTTTGGTTGAGGTTTTTCTCTTGTCCAGATACAGTCTTACACTTCCCCAGGTGGTCTTTTCTTCTCTTTGTCTCTCCACAGAAAGGGCTGCCTCCTTTCTGCACCTTTGTGTCCTGGCCCTTTTGTATCACCCCCAGTTTGCAATCATGCACCTATGAGGCTGTCTTCCTAGTAGACTCCATCTCTTTTCTTCCCAGACTCTTGAGGTTAAAAGTCCTTTGGCTTTAGACCTTCTTTGTTTGAGGGATGCAGGAGGCAATTACAGATCCCCCTATTTTTCTGCTATCTTGGCCTGTCTTGAAGCAGGTTATTTTAAAGAGGAATAAAAAAGGAGAGACAAACAAAATGTAGCCAACTTGAAGGTTTTTACTGAATACATATAGATTATAAATAGTGAGAAATAAAAAAACAAAAATATAAAACTTAGGTAAAAATAGTTTGAGTGTAATATATGTTGCATCAATAGACTCTACTACCAATGCAATGCCAAACCACTTGCATGTAAAATAGTAGACTGTCAGAGGACCAAAATTTAACATATACTTGGCATAATGTGATAGTTATTTTTCTTGAATTCTTGTTCTTTTTATCACCATTATTTCATGGAATTTCCTACTTCGCAGTGGAAAAGCTATCTTATCTCATAAGATAGCCATGAGTACTTTTATAATTGAAACCAAAAAGGTTGAGTTCTATTTCATCAGACTGATATAAAGCAGAAGCTCTATGAAATGAAAAAAAAAGGAAAAATATTTCTCAGAATAAGAATGATTTAGAAATACATGTAGTATCAAAATTGATAAAATGGGCAAGAATTTCTTAAATGTAAGCTAGGATTAAAATGATATAGACAAAAGCGCCTGGGTGGCTCAGTCAGTTAAGCGTCCCACTTCGGCTCAGGTCATGATCTCACAGTTCATGGGTTCAAGCCCCATCTAGCTCAGAGCCTGGAGCCTGTTTCAGATATTCTCTCTCTGACCTTCCACTGCTTACTCTCTCTCTCTCTCTCTTTCTCTCTCTCAGAAATAAGTAAAAACATTTAAAAAATCTTAAAATAATAAATTGATATAGACAGAAATAAAAAGGAGAGAAAAATGAAACGGAGTCATCTATGGATGAAGTAAGTGAACTGAATGCAAGTTAACAATGTGCATTGATATCCAGAGTGTTCAAGTTGGGTCAACAATTCCTTGAATATCAAAAGCAGATTTGAGGAGACAAAGATGTGGTAAACCTGAATATAGAATCATTGAAATTACCTTGTCTAAGGAAGAGTAAAAGAAGAATGAAGAAAAATTAACAGAGCTTATGAGACCTCTGAGATACTGTAAAGTGTATCAAAATAAAAATAATAGTAATATCACATGAAGAAGAAAGAAAGAACAGAAAGAATAGCTGAAGAAATAATGGTTAAAACTATCAAATTTGATACAACATATATGAATTTACACAATGAAGAAACTCAGCAAATTTCAAAAAATATAAACACAGAGAGATGCACTGACACATTTTTTTTGAAAAACAAAGACAAAGACAGCATCTTGAAGGCAGCAATAAAGAAACAACATGTAATATAGAAGATATCCTCAATAAGATTAAAAGAATATTTCTTAGTAGAAACCATGGTGGACAAAAAGATGTGAAATAATATAGTGAAAGAAAAAAATTATCAAGTAATAATTCTATGTCTCACAAAACTGACTTCCAAAAATGAGGGAGAAATTGAGACAATGCCAGATAAACAAAAGCTGAGGAATTTCACAGCAAGTAGACATGCCTTACAAGAATTGCTAAAGGGAGGCCTTCAGGCTGAAATAAAAAGACACTAAACACTAACGCAAAACCGTATGAAAAAATAAAGAGCTCAGCTAGAGATCACTACATAGATAAATATAGAAGCTGTGATTGTAATTTTTATGTGCAGATTCCTCTCTTTATTTTCTATAGGGTATAAAAGACATACATAAAATAATAATGATAAATATGTTAATGGATACACATATACCACATTATAATTTTTGACAACATAACAACGATGTGTTGTTTGACAGCTGTATTAGTAAAGAAAATTTGTGTGCTATTTAAACAAAGTTGGTATAAATTCAAACTTGATAGTTATAAATTTATAATGTTAATGGTAATTAATCCTTATGATAACCACTTAGAAAATATCTAAACTATATTTTAAAAAGAAAATGAGGAGAAAATCAAAATTGTATACTAAAAAAGTCAATTAAACACAAAAGAAGATAACAAGGAAGAAAATGAAAAATAAAAAAAAATAACATAGAGAACACATACAGAAATATGGCAGTAGTTCTTCTTTAACAGTCATTTAAATGCAAATAGGTTAAACTCTTCAATCAATAGCCAGATATTGAGATCCAACATGACAGAGAAGTAGGGGGACCTGAAGTTCCCTCATCCCTCACACTCAGCAGTGTTGAGGCCAAAGAACTTTGAATTCCAAGAGTCTCCAGTGTAGAGTGACAGAGACATCGCCAGCGGCCCACAGGGACAACAAATCAAAGCACACCTGGTGAAGGCTCCAAAACATCACTATGAGTAGGGAGATAAAGTAACCAGAGTCAACATCAGACGGCAAGTAACACAATCCAAAAAACATCTTCTAAAGGGCCAGGCCCTGGACAGTGTAGTACACCTCTTTAATATAGTAGTGCTGGCAGATGCAGAACACATAACAAGCTTTTAAAACACATAAGGGACAGAAAACTAACCAAAATGACAAAAAGAAAGAATTCCCAAAAGAAATTCCAGGAAGAAATCACAGATAAAAAGTTGATTAAATCAGATATAAACAATACATCTGATCAAGAATTTAGT
This sequence comes from Crocuta crocuta, assembly GCF_008692635.1. Lineage (NCBI taxonomy): Eukaryota > Metazoa > Chordata > Mammalia > Carnivora > Hyaenidae > Crocuta > Crocuta crocuta. The sequence continues at coordinate 6,855 of NW_027531456.1, read as the reverse complement.
AAAGTAGTCATATGACTTATCACTGGGCTTTCATAAAGCATACAAGACAACAGAAAATTTACTGCTGCAGAGCTCAAGGAAATAAAAAAATAGTCACGATGAATTAAACAATGCTGTAAATGTGGTGCAAAATAAACTAGAGATGATGACAGCGAGGACTGAAGAGACGGAAGAATAAAAGAAGATATAGAAGATAAAATAATAGAAGAATAAATAGAAGATAACATTATTGAAAAAGATGAAGCTGAGAAAAAGATAGTTACCTCTCTAGAGTTACCTCTAGAAAAAATTCTAGACCACGGGGTGAGAACTAGAGAACTTATTGAGTCAAAGAAATGTAATAATATCCATATCATAGAGTTTCTGAAGAAGAGAAAGAGAGGGGCAGAAAGTATACTTGAACGAATCATAGCTGAGAACTTCCCCAATCTGGGGAAGGAAACAGACATTGAAATCCAGGAGGCACAGAGAACTCCCTTCACACATAACAGGAGTCTATCTTCTGCATGATGTATCATGGTGAAACTGGCAAATACAAAGATAAAGAGAGAATTCTGAAAGCAGATCGACACAAATGGGCCTTAACCTACATGAATAGATACATAAGGGTAGTAGCAGATCTTTCAATTAAAACTTGACAGGCCAGAAGGTAGTGGCAAGAAATATTCAATGTGCTGAAAAAGAAAAATATGCAGCCAAGGATCCTTTATCCAGAAAGGCTTTCATTCAGAATAGAAGGAGAGATAAAGGTTTTCTCAGACAAACACATACTGAAGGAATTATTCACCACTAAATCAGCCTTACAAGAGATCCTAAGGGGGACTCTGTGAGAGGAATGTTACAAGAACTAAAAGGACTAGAGACATCACTACAAGCATGAAGCCTACAGAGAACACAATGACTCTCAGCCCATGTTTTTTAATAATAACACTGAATATAAATGGACTAAATGCTCCAATCAAAAGACAAAGGGTACCAGAATGGATTAAAAAAAAAAAAGACTCATTTATTTGCTATCTACTGGAGACCTATTTTCAATCTGAGGACACCTCTAAATTGAAAGGGAGATGAAGAACCATCTATCATGCTACTGGAAGTCAAAAGAAAGCTGGAGTATCCGTACTTATATCAGACAAGCTAGATTTTAAACTGAAGGCAGTAACAAGAGATGAAGAAGGGCATTATACCATCATTATGGGAACTATCCATCAAGAAGAACAAACACTTATGAATGTTTATGCATCCAATTTGTATCACAAAAACATATAAAACAATTAATCACAAACATAAGCAATCTTATTGATAAGAATGCGAAAATTGCAGGGGACTTTAAGACTCCACTTACAGCAATGGATAGGTCGTTCAGGCAGAAAATCAATAAAGAAATAATGGTCTTGATGATACACTGTACCAAATGGACTTGACAGATAAATTCAGAAGTGTTCATGTGAAAGCAGCAGAATACACGTTCTTCTCGAGTGCACATGGAACATTCGCAAAGACAGATCACGGAAGGAAAGCTTCCAGACTCATTCAATGAAGCCAGAATTACCTTGATTCTGTCCCAGGACTCTTATTTGTGGTGCAATTGTGAATGGGATCAGCTTCTTGATTTCTCTTTCTGTTGCTTCTTAGACACACACATAACCTAAACCCAAACAGGAAGAAATAGAAAATTTGAACAGGTCCATAATCATCAAAGAAATCAAATTGGTTATCAAAAATCTCTGAGCAAATATGAGTCCTGACCCAGATGGCTTCCCAGGGGAGTCTCCCAGACATGTAAAGCAGAGTTAATACCTATTCTTCTCAAGCTGTTCCAAAATAGAAACCAGAAAGAGACGCCACACAAAAGGAGAATTACAGGCCAATATCCCTGATGAACATGGGTGCAAAAATTTTCAACAAGATAACAAATAGAATTCAACAGTATATAAAAAGAATTATCCAACGTGATCAAGTGGGATTCATTCCTGGAGTAAAGGGCTGGTTCAATTTTCGCAAATCAATCAATGTGAGACTTCACATTAACAAAAGAAAATATAAGAACAACATGATCCTGTCAATAGATAAAAAAATCATTTGACAGAATACAGCATCCTTTCTTAATTAAAACCCTGGAGAAAGTCGGGATAGAAGGAACTTACCTAAACATCATAAAAGCCATCTATGAAAAGCCACATCTAATATCATCCTTATGGGGGAAAGACTGAGAGCTTTCCCCCCGAGATCAGGAACACGACAGGGATGTCCATTCTCACCACTTTTGTTTAACATAGTGCTGGCAGTCCTAGCATCAGCCATCAGACAACAAAAGGAAATAAAAGACATCAGAATTGGCAAAGAAGAAGTCAAACTTTCACTTTTAGCAGACAATATGATACTCTACATGGGAAATTTACAGACTCTACCAAAAGTATGCTAGAACTTNGTTGAAAACAAACTATATATAAAATATGTAGTTGAAGCACTGGTCATAATGGACTTTTGGGGGGGAGGGGAATTTACTTATTTATTTATTTATTCATTCATTTATTCATTTAAGCAAATTTATATTATTTATTTAACCCAAGTTAGCATAGAGTATAATAATGATTTCACGGATAGGAATAAGTGATTCGTCACTTACATATAAAACCTGATGCTCATCCGATGAGTGACCTCCTTAATGCCCATCACCCATTTAGCACATCCCCCTACCCTGCACCCCTCCAGAAACCCTCTGGAAATACTCTGTCCTCTGTATTTAAGAGTCTCTTATGGTTTGTCTCTTTCTCTGTTTTTATCTTATTTTTGCTTCCCTTCCTCTATGTTCATTTGTTTTGTTTCTTAATTTCCACATATGAGTGAAATCATATATTTGTCTTTCTATAACTGACTTATTTTGCTTAGCCAAATACACTCTAGTTCCATCCACATGGTTGCAAATGGCATAATTTCATTCCTTTATATATACATCTCGTCTTTATCCATTCATCAGTTGATGGACCTTCAGGCTCTTCTCATAATCTGATTATTGTTTATAGCACTGCTATAAACATTGGCATATGTGCCCCTTGGAAACAGCACCCTGTGTCCTTTGGATAAATACCTAGTAGTGTGATTGTTGGGTCATATGGTAGTTCTATTTCTAATTTTTTGAGGAACCTCCAAATTGTTTTCTAGAGTGGGTGCACCAGTTTCTATTCCCACCAGCAGTGCAAAAGGGTTCCCCTTTCTCCACATCCTCGCCAATATATGTTGTTTCCTGAGTTGTTAATGTTAGCCAGACTGAAGGGTGTGAGGTGGTATCCCATTGTGGTTTTGATTTGTATTGCCCTGATGAATGATGTTGAGCATCTTTTCATGTGTCTGTTAGCTATCTGGATGTCTTCTTTGAAAAATGTCTATTCATGTCTTTTGCCCATTTTTTCACTGGATTATTTGTTTTTTTGGGGTGTTGAGTTTCACAGGTTCCTTATGTTGGATGCTAAATATTTATATGATATTTCATTTGTATTATATCTTCTCCCATTCCTTTAGTTGACTTTCAGTTTTGCAAATTGTTTTATTTGCTGTGCAGAAGCTTTTTGTCTTGGTAAGATCCCAATAGTTCATTTTTGCTTTTGTTGTCCTTTCCTTTGGAGCCATATCAAGTAATATATCTCAGCTGCAGCCAAGGTCGAAGAGGTTGTTGCCTGCTTTCTCCTCTAGGAATGTGATGGCTTCTTGTCTTATAGTTATGTCTTCCATCCATTTTGTGTTTATTTTTGTACAGTGTAAGAAAGTGGCCCAGGTTAGTTCTGCATATAACTGTCCAGATTTCCCAGAACTATTTGCTAAAAAGAATTTTTCCCATTGGATATTCTTTCCTACTTTGTCTAAGATTAGTTTGCCATATCGTTCTGGGACCATTTCTGGGTGTTCTATTCTGGTCCATTGATCTATATGTTTGTTTTTGAGCTAGTACCACACGGTACTGATGATTACAGCTTTGCAATACATTTTGAATTCCAGGATTGTGATGCCTACAGCTTTCATTTTCTTCATCAACATTAATTTGGCTATTCGTGGTCTTTCATGGTTACATAAAATTTTTAGAATTGTTTGTTCTCGCTCTGTGAGGAATTCTGGTTTTATTTCCATAGGGATTGTATTGAATGTGTTTGGGTTTGGGTAGTAATGACATTTTCATAATATTTGTTATTCCATCCATGACCATGGAATTTTTTTACATTTCTTTATGTCTTCTTCAATTTTTCTCATAAGCTTTCTATAGTTTTCAGTGTATAGTTCTTTTAATTATTTTTTAGGTTTATTCCTGAGTATCATATTTTTGGGATCAATTCCTTGATTTCTGTTTTCGCTGCTTCATTTTTGGTGTATAGGAATGCAACTAATTTTGGTATGTTGATGTTATATATTGCGACTTTGCTAAATTCATGGATCAGTTCTAGAGGTTTTTTGGTAGCATCTTTTGGGTTTTTCATGTATATTTCATGTCGTCTGCAAAAAGTGGAAGTTTGACATTCAATTGCTGATTTAGATGACTTTTATTTCTTTTTGTTACCTATTTGCTGAGGATAGGACTTCCAACACTATGTAGAATAACACTGGTGATAGTGGCCATCCCTATCATGTTCTGACCTAAGAGGGAAATCACTGTTTTCTCAGTATGTTGAGAATGATATTAGCTGTGGGTCTTTTATATGTGTCCTCTATGATCTTGAGGTATGTTCCTTCTATCCCTGCTTTCTTGAGGGTTTTCATCAAGAATGAATGCTGTATTTTGCCAGATGCTTTCCCTGCATCTATCGAGAAGATCATGTGGTTCTTGTCTTTTCTTTTATCGATGTGATGTATCACATTGATTATTTCGCAGATATTGAACCAGCCCTGCACCCCAGAAATCCCACTCCATCATGGTGAATAATTTTATTAATGTATTGTTGGATCCGGTTTTCTCATATCCTGTTGAGAATTTTTGCATCCGTCGTCATCAGGGAAATTCATCTGTAGTTCTACTTTTTAGTGGAGTCTATGTCTGGTTTTGGAATCAAGGTAATGCTGACCTTGTAGAATGAGTTTGGAAGTTATTTCATTCCATTTCTTCTTTTCCTTTTTAACAGCATCNGATTTAGTGCTAACCCTTTTTTAAATGATGGGTAGAATTCCTCTAGAAAGCCATGCAGCCCTGGTACGTTGTTTGTTGGGAGATTTTTCATTATTGATTCAATTTCTTTACTGGATACGATCTGTTCTAATTTTCTTTTTCTTCTTGTTTCAGTTTGGTAGTTTATTTGTTTTTGGTAGTAGATGTCTTTAGGAGTTTTTCCATTTTCTCCAGAATGTCCAATTTGTTTGGTTTATAATTGTTCATATATTCTCGTATACTTTGTATTTCTCCAATGTTGGTTGTGATCTGTCCTCTTTCATTTGTGATTTTTATTTATTTGGGCCTTTTCTTTCTTTTTCTTTCTTTCTTTCTTTCTTTCTTTCTTTCTTTCTTTCTTTCTTTCTTTCTTTCTTTCTTTCTTTCTTTCTTTCTTTACTATAACATTTTTATTTTATTTTATTTTATTTTATTTTACAAATAGTTTATTGTCAAGTTGGTTTCCATATAACACCCAGTGATCANCCTCTCTCCCTGTCCCCCACCATTTCTCCCCTTCTTCTCCCCCATGGTCCTCCGTTAAGGTCCTCCTAATCCTCCTATACATGCAAACATATGATATTTGTCCTTCTTTGCCTGACTTATTTCACTCGGCACAACACCCTCAAGGTCCATCCATTTTGATATACATAGCCAGATTTCATTCTTTCGCATTGCCATGTAGTATTTCATCGTGTAGATCTTCTTGATCCACATCTTCTTGATCCATTCATCAGTTGATGGACACTTAGGCTCTTTCCATGTTTTGGCTATTGTGGAGAGTGCTGCTATGAACATTGGGGTAC
>NW_027531456.1:0-342 GCF_008692635.1 Crocuta crocuta | reverse complement strand
TCTAGGGTTTTGATGGTTTCCCGTCTCACGTTCAGGTCCTTTATCTATTTTGAGTTTATTTTGTGTATGGTGTGAGAAAATGATCTAGTTTCATTCTTCTGCGTGTTGCTGTCCAGTTCTCCCAACACCATCTGTTAAAGAAGTTGTCTTTTTTCCATTGGATATTCTTTCCTGCTTTGTCAAATATTAGTTGGATGCATAGCTTGGGGTCCATCTCTGAGTTTTCAATTCTATTCCATTGGTCCATGTGTCTATTTTGTGCCAATACCATACTGTTTTGATAATGACAGTTTTGTGGTAGAGACTAAAGTCTGGGATGGTGATACCTCCCATTTTGGTTTT
>NW_027531455.1:330-606 GCF_008692635.1 Crocuta crocuta | reverse complement strand
AGAATTAGATCCCCTCGAGCCTTATGATGGAACGAATTACCCCAGATCTACAGCCGGGGTTGGGCTCCTGAAAACCTCAGTCATTGGGAAGAACTGTCTTGCGTGATGGGGGAAAAAGTTCACCATTCCTGTCGGAAACTTAACATGCCTGGGCCAAAAGTTTTATAATTCAACTACCTGGGAAACCCAATGGTGGGGGTCCCCAGGTCACCATGAGCCAAATCCTCACCCCTTGTTCAACTTCTCTCATCTCCGGGAGGCCTGGGACAACATAGA
>NW_027531455.1:0-281 GCF_008692635.1 Crocuta crocuta | reverse complement strand
AACAGCCTATACAGTACTCCCTTCAGGCTGGTCAGGGTCATGTGTGCTGGGAACTATTCGCCCATCCTTCTTCCTACTCCCACTTGCAGAAGGAGAACTTCTGGGAGTTCAAATATATGGAGATAGGAACGTTCAAAAAAAGCAGTGTGCCTTGCAAATTGGCACTGGAAGGAAAATGAATGGTCTCCTGAACAAATAATTCATTATTACGGCCCTGCTACATGGGCCGAGGATGAGTCTTGGGGCTACTGCACCCCCATTTATATGCTAAACCGCATAAT
>NW_027531454.1:0-621 GCF_008692635.1 Crocuta crocuta | reverse complement strand
GAATTGGGGCATGCCTCAGGGGAAGCTTCCCTGATCATACTATCCAAGATGCCCACTACTCACTCATTGTCTAACACCTTAACTGGCATAATATTTTATGCTTAGATTTTGTTGTTGTTGTTCACACCACTCTTAAATTCTACTATTTCTTAACGTGCTATGTGTTTATTGTCTTACATCATCACCAAAGTGTAAGCTCCACTAAGTGAAGGACTTTATTTAATGCTGAATCTCTGGGACTTATGAAAGTGACTAGCACATATTTGGAATCCTAGAGATATGCNTATGCATTAATTGAAACTTTCTTTACCTGAACCTTATTTATATCAATTTTCGGTAGGCTTGCACTATCCCAACATAATATTTGCCTCAAACTATTATAAGGGATCAAATGTTTTGGAAAGAACTATTCCTTTTCTCCTCAGCAAGCCAAAGATGCTAAAACACAGAAAAAGATGAGATTGACAAATCACAGCTTTAACAGACTTTATGTAAATATTTGATTCATAGTAAATATTTCATATATACTGATCTCAAAGGCCCTTTTAAGGGTTCAGTTAAGGAAATAGATTTCACTGTCACATATCCTACTCATGGGATAATTTTAAAGGAAATTTGTAA
>NW_027531453.1:527-772 GCF_008692635.1 Crocuta crocuta | reverse complement strand
CATAGATGGCTTTTATGATGTTTAAGTAAGTTCTTTCTATCCCAAATTTATCTAGAGTCTTTATTAAGAAGGTTGCTGTATTTTGTCAAATGTGTTTTCTGCATAAAACATCTATCGACAGGATCATATGGTTTTTATCGTTTCTTTTGTTGATGTGATGTATCACATTGATTGATTTGCGAATGTTGAACCAGCTCTGTGACCCAGGAATGAATCCCACTTGATCTTGGTGGATAATTCTTTTT
>NW_027531453.1:0-484 GCF_008692635.1 Crocuta crocuta | reverse complement strand
TTGTTGAGGATTTTTGCATCCGTATTCATCAAGGATATTGGCCTGTAGTTCTCTTTTTTAGCTGGACCTCTGTCTGGCTTGGGAATCAGAGTGATGCTGGCTTCATAAAATGAGTCTGAGAGTTTTCCTTTGCTTTCTATTTTTTGGAATAGCTTGAGAAGAATTGGTATGAGCTCTGTTTAAACGTCTGGTAGAATTCCCCGGGGAAGCCATCAGGTCCAGGGCTTTTATTTGTTGGGAGATTTTTGAAAACTTATTCGATTTCTTCACTAGTTATGGGTCTGTTCAGATTTCCTATCTCTTCCCGTGTGAGTTTTGGTAGTGGGTGTGCGTTTAGGAATTTGTCCATTTCTTCTAAGTTGTCCAATTTGTTGGCAGATAATTTTTCATAGTATTCCTTGATAATTGCCTGTATATCTGAGGGGTTGGTTGTAATAATTCCATATTCATTCATGATTTTGTCTATTTGGGTGCTCTCTCTTTT
>NW_027531452.1:0-1083 GCF_008692635.1 Crocuta crocuta | reverse complement strand
TGGTTTTTTGAAAAAATAAACAAAATTAACAAACCTCTAGCCAGGGTTCTCAGAAAAAAAAGAGAAGGCACTCAAGTAGACAAAATCATGAATGAAAATTGACTTATTACAACCAACTCCCCAGAAATACAAACAATTATCAGGGAATACTATGAAAAATTATATGCCAACAAATTGGACAACTTAGAGGAAGAAATGGACAAATTCCTAAACACACACTCACTACCAAAATTCACATAGGAAGAGAGAGAAAATCTGAACAGATCCATAACTAGTGAAGAAATTGAATCTGTTATCAAAAATCTCCCAACAAATAAGAGCCCTGGGCCAGATGGCTTCCCTGGGGAATTCTACCAGATATTTAAAACAGAATTAATACTCATTTTTCTCAAGCTATTCCAAAAAATAGAGCTGGAAGGAAAACTTCCGGACTCGTTTTACAAAGCCAGCATCACTCTGATTCCCAAGGCAGACAGAGGCCCAGCAAAAAAAGAGAACTACAGGCCAATATCCTTGATGAATACAGATGCAAAAATCCTCAACAAGATCCTTGGAAATCGAATTGAACAGCATATAAAAAGAATTATCCACTATGATGAAGTGGGATTCATTCCTGGGTTACAACGCTGGTTCGAAATTTGCAAATCAATCAGTGTGATACATCACTTTAACAGAAGGAAAGATAAAAACCTTATGACCCTTCAATAGATGCAGAAAAAGCATTTGACAAGATACAGCATCCCTTCTTAATAAAGACCCTCAAGAAAGTTGGGATAGAGGAAACTTACTTAAACATCATAAAAGCCATTTATGAGAAGCCCTCGGCTAACATCATCCTCAATGGGGAAAAATGGAGAGCTTTCCCCCTGAGATCAGGAACACGACAGGGATGTCCACTCTCACCACTGTGAAGTCCTAGCATCAGCCATCAGACAGCAAAAGGAAATCAAAGGCATCAGAATTGGCAAAGAGGAAGTCAAAGTTTCACTTTTCGTAGATGACATGATACTCTCCATAGAAAACCTGACAGACTCCATGAGAAGCCTACTAGATCTGATCCATGAATTCAGCAAAGTTGCAGGA
>NW_027531451.1:452-811 GCF_008692635.1 Crocuta crocuta | reverse complement strand
AAGGAGAAGGCTTGCCTTGGAACCCAAAGTCTAAGCCAGATGGCACACTGCCATGCGCCCTCAACTCAGCCCTAAGGGTAAAGGAATGCAATGCTGTGATTTCAGCACCTGGAGTCACCTGGGGTCCAAACTGAATATTAAGCCTAACCCTAAGGCTAACCCTAACCCTAAACCTAACACTCACTCTAACCGTAAACTTACAGCTGACCCACACTGGCGCATGCACCCTCATTTCAGACCTCCAGGGAGATCACAGGGCTGGTGTCACTTCTGCACTGGCGCTCCCCTGGATGGAACCCTAACTCTAACCAAGGCTCTCTCCCCATGGGAACCCAATTCCTACGTGTGAGAAAACCAGA
>NW_027531451.1:0-345 GCF_008692635.1 Crocuta crocuta | reverse complement strand
CACAAGTGTAGCCTGGCCCACAGAGGAGGCTGGCACTTCAACTAAAAAACTAAGCCGAACTGGCAACTTGCACCATGCCCTCAACTCAGCCCTCTGGGGAGACCATTGCACTGATGGTGATCAGTTCCTGGAGCATCCTAAAATCGTACTCTCACCCTAACCCTAACCCTAATCCTAACCCTACCCCTAAGTCCACACTCTAAACGTGACCCTGCACCTGAGCTGCACCCGTGCAGGGGCCCTCATTTCAAACCACAAGGGAGATCACGAGGCTGGTGTCACTTCTGCTCTGGTGACTCGTAGGCAAGGCTCACTCCCCTTTGGAACCCCCTTCCTAGGTCTCAG
>NW_027531450.1:0-535 GCF_008692635.1 Crocuta crocuta | reverse complement strand
TAATCCATTCTGCTACCCTATGTCTTTTGATTGGAGCTTTCAGCCTATTTATATTCACTGTTATTATTGAAATATGTGGGTTTAGAATCATTGTGCCCTTTGTGGGATTCATGCTTGTATCTCTGGTATCTTGCATTCCTTGCAACACTTCCCTCAGAGAGTCCCTCTCAGGGTTTCTTGTTGGCTGTCTTAGTGGTGACAAATCCTTTCAGTGTTTGATTACTTAGTAAGACATTTATCTCTCCTTCTATTCTCAATGACAGGCTTGCTGGATAGANATAGAGGATTCCTGGCTGCATATTTTTACTGTTCATCACATTGAAGATTTCCTGCCATTCCTTTCTGGCCTGCCAAGTTTCAGTAGATAGGTCTGTCACCACTCTGATAGGTTTCCCTTTGTATGTTAGGGCTCTTTTCTCCCTAGCTGTTTTCAAAATTCTCTCTTCGTCCTTATTATCTTTTGCCAGTTTCTTTACGATATGTCGTGCAGATGATAGATTCAAGTTACATCTGAGGGGAGTTCTCTGTGCCTCTT
>NW_027531449.1:0-540 GCF_008692635.1 Crocuta crocuta | reverse complement strand
ACATTTGAACTTCCAGATGGTCCTCCCTAGCAGCTGGGAGCAGAAGGATGGACAAATAGGCACCAACATTCATGACCCTCATCAGCCTGAAGGAAGTACCGGATAAGCTGTTTTTTCCACGTATCCAGCAGAGCCCTCCTGGGACCCGCCATTCGATGGCTGCGTCAACATTGTCCCAAGCCTCCTGGAGATGGGAGAAGTTAGACAGGGGTGANTCCAGCTCAAGGTGACCCGGGGACCCCCACCATTGGGTTTCCCAGGTGGTTGAATTATACAACCTTTGGCCCAGCCACGTTAAGTTCCCAACAGAGCTGGCGAACGTTCCTCCCCATTGGGAAAGATAGTTCTTCGCAATAATGAAGGTTTGAGGAGCCAAACCCTGGTAGTGGAACTGCAGTGTTTTGTTCCATTATAAGGCTTGCGGGGATCTAATTCCCTGGCCTCCCATGGCTACTGATCCCCCACGTTGATTCCCCCACATACGTAGCATGAAGGGATCTTTAGGGTCTGGGTTACAGTCTCTGCCAGGGCTACAAACAA
>NW_027531448.1:0-536 GCF_008692635.1 Crocuta crocuta | reverse complement strand
CTGCTCTGATTTTTACTATTTCTCTTCTTCTACTGGGTTTAGGGCCCTCTTGTTTCTCTGCCTGTAGTTCCTTTAGGAGAGTTGTTAGATTTTGCACTTGCGGTTTATCTATTTTCTTGAAATAGGCCTGCAGTGCAGTGTACTTTCCTCTTAGGACTGCCTTTGCCTCATCCCATAGGTTTTGGACTGTTGTGTTTTCATTTTCATTTGTTTCCATNTGTTTCCATATATTTTTAAAAAAATCTTCTCTAATTACCTGCTTGGCCCATTCATTCTTTACTAGGGTCTTCTTTAACCTCCTTGTTTTGGAGTTTTTCGAGACTTCTTCCTGTGATTGATTTAAGTTTCAAACCATTATGTTCTGAAGGTGTGCATGATATGATCTCAATTCTGTTATATTTATTGAGGGCTGATTTATGTCCCAGTATGTGATCTATCTTGGAAAATATGCCATGTTCACTTGAGAATAAGTTAATTCCTTGCCCTCAGGATGCAGAGTTCTAAATGTATCTGTCAGATCCATCTGGTCCATTGTG
>NW_027531447.1:0-530 GCF_008692635.1 Crocuta crocuta | reverse complement strand
TGTGCCTTACATGCTCACATCCAGACACCCAGACATCTACCAGTGTAAGGTTGACAAAGAACAACCAAGGGAAAAATAGAAAGGAACCCCCCCCCAAAGAAAAAGGTGTCCTGGGATATTTCAGTAAAAATAAAGAGTCACAATTCCAACTGGGAAAGCCCAATTCTGGCAAAGGATGAGTCTCAAGGGGGCTGTGGAATCTTGTTCAAATCATAGANATAGAATGAGGAAGACTTACTGTGGTTTGCTTCATGGATAGAAATTCTCGTTGTACTTACTTCGTCCAAACTGTCGAATCTCCCTCTTTAACTGATCTCTTATTTCGATATTGATTTCCATCGGTATGGGCAGTTTATCTGGCACTTCTCCCAGCACAGACATCGCTGTGGCCTTGGGGTTATCTGTAGAGACAGAGCTGGTAATGACTCCTGCCACCAAAGCATTCCTACCAGGTTTGTGACTCCGCCCACCTTTGTTGAGACTGGTTAGGTCATGAGACAAAGAATCCTATTGGTTGGTGTGGAGTACCA
>NW_027531446.1:497-820 GCF_008692635.1 Crocuta crocuta | reverse complement strand
TACTACTATATTGAAAAAACAAAGTGATGAGACTGGATATCCTTGTTTTATTCCTGACCTTCGAGGGAAAGTTTTCAATTTTTGAGATTTATGTATGATGTTAGATTGATTTCTTAATATAGTACCATTATTAGGTTAAGATACTTCCCTCTAAACTCATTTTGTTGAGAGTTTTAATCAGGACAGAATGTTGTTATTTAACAAATGTTTTTCTGCCTCTATTAAGATAACCATTTGTCTTTGATCCTTTCTCTTATTAATGGCATTTACCATATTGATTGGTTTGTGAACATTAAAATACTTTTACATCCCTGTAGGAAATC
>NW_027531446.1:0-301 GCF_008692635.1 Crocuta crocuta | reverse complement strand
TTTTCTGTTTTTCTTTTTTTGGCCATATCTTTGGTTTCAGTATTGGGGTAATGCTGACCCCATAAAATGAATTTGGAAGTTTTCCTCCCTATTTTATTTTTTGGAATAGTTTGAGAAGATTAGGTATTCATGCTTCTTTAGAAGTCTGGTAGAATTTACCCCTAAAGCCATTGCACAAAAAGTCTTGCACATTTGTTTCTTAAAAGTTTTTAAATTACTAATACAATTTCAATATTACTAAGTGGATTGTTCACATTTTCCATTTTTTCCTGATTGAATTTTGGAATACTGTATTTTTATA
>NW_027531445.1:0-650 GCF_008692635.1 Crocuta crocuta | reverse complement strand
GCTCACGCTGTCTCTCTCTCTCTTAGAAATAAATAAAACATTAAAGAATTTTTTTAAAAATGCAACCGATTTCTGCACATTGATTTTGTACCCTGCAACTTTGCTGAATTCTCCAAATAGGACATCCAGATGGCCACAGACACATGAAACAATGATCAGCATCCCTCCTCATCAGGGAAATACAAATCAAAACCACACTGAGATACCTCCTCACGCCAATCAAAGTGGCTAAAATGTGCAAATCAGAGGACTCTAGATGCTGGCAAGGATGTGGAGAAATGGGCAGCCTCCTCCTCTGTTGGTGGGAATGTAAACTGGTACAGCCNAAAACAAGGTGGAGGTTCCTCAGGAAATTAACAATAGAACTCCCCTATGACCCAGCAGTAGCACTGCTAGGAATTTACCCGAGGGACACAGGAGTGCTGATGCATAGGGGCACATGTACCCCAATGTTCATAGCAGCACTCTCAACCATAGCAAAACATGGAAAGAGCCTAAGTGTCCATCAATGGATGAATGGATCAAGAAGATGTTGTTTATCTATACGATGGAATACTACAAGGCAATGACAAAGAATGAAATCTGGCCATGTGTACCAACGTGGGTGGAACTAGAGGGTATTATGCTGAGTGAAATAAGTCAGGCAGAGA
>NW_027531444.1:0-514 GCF_008692635.1 Crocuta crocuta | reverse complement strand
AGGAAACTGGCATTGGTTTGTACACTCAAACATTTCTCTATCCTACTAAAAAATGTAAACATGATAAAAACTCTCTGAATATAAAATCTACCTTCCGTTAAGTATTTTTCATTCCTCAATATTTCACTTCTATAATATTAAATTTTTTAAAATGTTTTTTATTTATTTCTGGGAGAGAGAGAGAGTAGGATAGGGTCAGAGAGAGAGGGGGAGATACAGAATCTGAGGCAGGCTCCAGGCTCTGAGCTAGCTGTCAGCACAGGGCCCGAGGTGGGGCTTGACCCAGGAACTGTGAGATCATGACCTGAGCTGAAGCTGGACACTCAACTGACTGAGCCCCCAAGGCGCCCCAATATGAAAAATTTTTAATACATTTATTTACTCAATAGGGAGAAGGAAGTGGAGGCACATAGGTGGGGCCTCATATCACATTTTCCTGGTTATTATAGGACACCTACTGCCCAGCTGGCAGGTGATTATGAGGATTAAATCACATCATGCCTGTGAGTTTCCC
>NW_027531443.1:0-845 GCF_008692635.1 Crocuta crocuta | reverse complement strand
GAGAGAAGGGGTGAGAAGAAGCCAGAAAGAACGAATGGGCTCTGGTATTTATTTCTTGCTTTCCTGACTCCGGCACATTATTGCCAAGGTCTTCCACGTCCAAGACATATCTGTGCCCAGTCCAGGCACTGCGATTCCCTTTTGGATCCCAGACGAGGATGGAAGGGTTCCCAGCTCGTTGCAGCAAATGGCAAAACTCTGACTCTTGAACTGGAGAAGTACAAGAACTGTGGCGTGGATGCAACTCACACACTGAGCCTCCGAAGCTCCTGAAAACCTTCTGACACAAGAACAACATTTGAAAACTTCCTCAAGGAAACAAACATGGATTTCCGAGGTCGCATAGACAGAGAACAAACAGGGAGCCACCCAAACGTGCTGTGGGCCCCACTTTCNCCCCAAGCAGCCCTGGCCCTCCCCTACTCACAGCGCCCTGTGCCCTCCCTGCTCCCAGGCACAGGGAAGAAGGGGCCTGGCCTCCTGCCCCGCAGGGGAAGCTGCTGGACCCCAGGCGGGAAAGGGCCTGGCTGCCCCTCTGGCTCACGCCTGCTCTTCCTCATTGCTGGCAGCCTCGTGACACAGGGACAGGGAGGCCCCGAGCTGCCTGCTATTGACCATGAGGATGTGCTGCAGCACGTGCACGCTGCTGGTCTCCGCGTGGGCCCTGGGGCCCCACAGGAACTCGTAGCGTGCGGGCTCGCTGCCGGGCACCTGCCGGTACTCCAGGTACCCTTCCTGCACCCAGACCTCAGTGAGCAGCTCCCTGGGCTCCCCATAGAATATGTGCTCCCTGCCAGCATACACCCCCATGATCCTCACCGCTTCCCACAACTCCTCCTCAGGGG
>NW_027531442.1:0-476 GCF_008692635.1 Crocuta crocuta | reverse complement strand
CTCACCACTGTTGTTTAACATAGTGCTGGAAGTCCTACTATCAGCTATCAAAAAACAAAAGGAAATAAAAATCATCACAATTGGCAAAGAAGAAATCAAACTTTCACTTTTCGCAGACGATATGATACTCTANTACATAGAAAACCCAACAGACTCCACCAGAAGCCTTCTAGACCTGATCCATGAATTCAGCCAAGTTGCAGGGTAAAAAAACAATATACAGAAATCGGTTGCATTTTTATACACCAATAATGAAGCAACAGAAATAGAAATCAAGAAACTGATCCCATTCACAATTGCACAATAAACACCTAAAATACTTAGGAATAAACCTAACCAAAGTTAAAAGAGATCTGTATAATGAAAACTATAGAAAACTTATGAAGTAAATTCAAGAAGACACACAAAAATGGCAAAACATTCCATGCTTTTGGATTGGAAGAATAAATATTGTTAAAATGTCATTACTACCCAAA
>NW_027531441.1:0-534 GCF_008692635.1 Crocuta crocuta | reverse complement strand
TGTGTGTTCAACGGTTGGGGCCCGCCTCTGCCCCTGGAATGTGAAAGCCGTGACAGAAGGGGCTTTGTTGTTGTCTCTGTCGAAGCACCTGAAATAGTTCCTGGGGCAGAGTAGTGCTCTGTTAATAATTGTGGAACGAATATAGAATGTTGGGAAGGGCTTCTTGGGGAGGGCTGCTTTTTTTTTTTTTAATTTTTTTATACTTTATTTTTGAGACAGAGAGAGACAGAGCGTGAGCAGCGAAGGGTCAGAAAGAGAGGGAGACACAGAATGTNCAGGCTCCAGGCTCTGAGATGTAAACACAGAGCCCCACGCGGGGCTCAAACCCACAAATCATGAGATATGACGTGAGCCGAAGCCGGACACTCAACCGACTGAGCCACCCAGGCGCCCCAGGGAGGGCTGCTTTTTGAACTTGGCTTCAAAGGATGAATGATGGAAAGACGGGCACACAGGGCATGAGCAGGAGCGGAGAAGGAAGGAGGGAGTGCGGGAGTGTGAGAAAGCGGCACTCACAGTCACTCAGCGAATAGC
>NW_027531440.1:0-445 GCF_008692635.1 Crocuta crocuta | reverse complement strand
CCAAAAGTCACTGACTAGATGGTGCTTGGGGTTCAAGTCTCTTAATCTTGAGGTTTGATAATTAGAATACAAGTTGTACCTTAGATCAATATCACCCTCAAGCCAGAGAGGCAAGATTGCTTCTGGGNTTTTGGTGAAGATCAAGGGAAACCAGAGAGGCAGGAAACTAGGAATGTCATTCTCCCAAGGGGAACAGTGTAGACCGGGAGGGGTTCGTTCTCTAACCTAGCACACTCTTGGGTGCCTCCACCCTTGACCTTGAGGACAGACGGGATCCTTGCTCATGTTCTTTCTACACCCCACACAGCTGCTGGCTCACCGGAAACCTCTCTGTGGCCACTGTGTCTGCTGTATCTGATCCAGAGAGAGACTTCGAAGCATCGTCGTGCCTCAGGAGCATAGGTGCAGCCGCGCTCAGCGGTTTTCTTCTGGGGCACACACATGG
>NW_027531439.1:0-501 GCF_008692635.1 Crocuta crocuta | reverse complement strand
CCCGGCCCGATTTTATCTTCCCCGGTTCGCACTCACGTTAGAAGTGTCTCTCAGTGGATTCTGCATCCCTTTTCTCCCAATCTCTCANTTGTAAGGTTTCCAGTGGCTTCAGATCTTTTCTTTGTGATGTATGGGGGCGAGTGCAAGTACGGAGCTCCTTACTTCTCCACCATCTTGCCCGCTCCTCTGGCAGGAGATCTTCAATGTGATGAAGAGAAGAAATTGGCAGCCAAGAATCCTCTATCCAGCAAGCCTGTCATTCAAAATAGAAAGAGAGATAAAAATCATGCCACGATAAATTGAAATAAATCGACAATACTAAACCAGCCTGACAAATAATCCTGAGGGGGACTCTCTGAAGGTAATGTTGCAAGGAACACAAGGTACCAGAGACACCACCACAAGCATGAATTGTGCTAAGGACACAATGAATCTAAACCCATATTTTTCAATAGCAACACTGAATGTAAATGGACTAAATGCTGCAATCAAAAGACATAG
>NW_027531438.1:374-601 GCF_008692635.1 Crocuta crocuta | reverse complement strand
ACTATTTTTCCCCTTCCCCTCCCCCATCGTCCTCTGTTAAGTTTCACCTGTTCCACATATGAGTGAACACATATGGTATCTGTCCTCTGACTGACTTCTTTCACTTAGCATAGTACCCTTGAGTTCCATCCACGTTGCCACAAATGGCCAGATTTCATTCTTTCTCATTGCCATGTAGTATTCCATTGTACAGATAAACCACATCTTCTTGATTCATTCGTCTGTTG
>NW_027531438.1:0-275 GCF_008692635.1 Crocuta crocuta | reverse complement strand
TGTATCCCTTGGGTAAATTCCTAGCAGTGCTATTGCTGGGTCATAAGGGAGTTCTTTTGTTAATTTTTTGAGGAACCTTCATACTGTTTTCCAGAGGGGCTGCACCAGTTTACATTCCTACCAACAGTGTAGGAGAGGGCCCATTTCTCCACCTCCTCGCCAGCATCTATAGTCTCCTGATTTGTTCATTTTAACCATTCTGACAGGTGTGAGGTGATATCTCATTGTATTTTTGATTTGTATTTCCCTGGTTATGAGTGATGTTGAGCATCTTT
>NW_027531437.1:0-529 GCF_008692635.1 Crocuta crocuta | reverse complement strand
GCAACCGACTTTGGCTGCGCCCCCGGTACGGGGAGTTTACATGCACAGAAAAGCGAGGTGCAGTGCTTGGTTCAAGAAAGGACTGGAGCACCGTCACTCTCCTCCTCACAACCACCAAGGCAGAACTCCCGCCTGAGGCATTGGACGGATATNATTTAGAACTTTACATCCTGAGGCCAGGGAATTTACTTTCTTCTCAAGTGCGCATGGCACATTCTCCAAGATAGATCACATGCTGGGACATAAAGCAGCCCTCAGTAAATATAAAAGAATAGAGATCATACCATGCCCACTGTCAGACCATAATGCTTTGAAACTTGAAATGAATTACAGGAAGAAGTCTGGAAAACCTTCAAAAATGTGGAGGTTAAAGAACACCCTACTAAAGAATGAATGGGCCAATCAGGCAATTAGAGATGAAATTAAAAAATATATGGAGACTATTGAAAATGAAAACACAACAACTCAATCTCTATGGTATGCAGCAAAGGCAGTCCTGAGAGGAAAGTACATTGCTCTCCAGGCCTAT
>NW_027531436.1:0-562 GCF_008692635.1 Crocuta crocuta | reverse complement strand
CCAGAGAAGCGCAGCCAATGAGATATCCGTGGAGACAGAGATTGTAACAATTGAGAGTGTGGGGGGGTGGCAAGTCCAGAGTCTGTAGAGCAGGCTGGCAGGCTGGAAAGTGAGGTTGGTGTTGATACTGCAGCCTTGAGTGGAAATCTGTGGGCTGAAAGGTGAGGCTGAATTTCTATGTGGCATCTTAAGGAAGCATCGCTTCTCCTTTGGGAAACTTCAGTCTTGCTTCTGAAAGACTTCAACTAATTGGATGAGGCCCTCACCCTCATTATGGAGCATAATCTGTGTTATGCAAGGGTTATTGATTTAAATGTTAATTANTCACCCTCATTATGGAGCATAATCTGTGTTATGCAAGGGTTATTGATTTAAATGTTAATTACACCAAAACTACCTTCAGGACAACATCTTAACTGGCATTTGACCACACCACTGGAGGCCATAGCCTAGTTAAAATGACAGGTAAAGTGACGGGTAAAATTAACCTTCACTAGTGGCTAACTAGTGGGGTGAACGATGGGAGAATTGACCCTTTGTGGGGGTGGGGTATGGATCCCTA
>NW_027531435.1:509-767 GCF_008692635.1 Crocuta crocuta | reverse complement strand
GGCATGGAAGACATCAGAGAAGCTATTGCTACAAAGACAATGGAGGTTAAATATAGTTGTGATGAATTAAAAAATGCTATAAATGAGATGAATAAAATGGCAAAATAGAAGGGCAAAGAGACATTTCTGAAAGCAGCTAGGGATAAAAGGGCCCTCACATACAAAGGGAAACCTATCAGAGTGGTGACATACCTATCTATTGAAACGTGGCAGGCCAGAAAGGAATGGCAGGAAATCTTCAATGTGATGAACAGAAAA
>NW_027531435.1:0-205 GCF_008692635.1 Crocuta crocuta | reverse complement strand
GTGAGAAGAATGGATAAAAAAAGAAAACCCATCTATTTGCTGTCTACAAGAAACTCATTATAGACTGGAGGACACCTTCAGATTGAAAGTAAGGTGATGGAGAAATATCTATCATGCTCCGAGTAGTCAAAAGAAAGCTGGAGTAGCTATACTTATATCAAGCAAACTGGACTTTAAAGTAAAGGCAGTAACAAGGGATGAAGAA
>NW_027531434.1:628-810 GCF_008692635.1 Crocuta crocuta | reverse complement strand
TTTTTTGGAATAGCTTGAGAAGAATTGGTATTAATTCCGTTTTAATTCTCTGGTAGAATTCCCAAGGGAAGCCATCAGGTCCAGGGCTCTTATTCGTTGGGAGATTTTTGATCACTGATTCAATTTCTTCACTCGTTATGGGTCTGTTCAGGTTTTCTATTTCTTCCCGTGTGACTTTTGGT
>NW_027531434.1:0-222 GCF_008692635.1 Crocuta crocuta | reverse complement strand
AAATAGGTCTGGAGAGCAATGTACTTTCCTCTTAGGACTGCCTTTGCCGCATCCCATAGATTTTGAATTGTTGTGTTTTCATTTTCATTTGTTTCCATATATTTTTTAATTTGATCCCTAATTGCCTGATTGGCCCATTCGTTCTTTAGAAGTGTGTTCTTTAACCTCCATGTTTTTCAGGTTTTCCAGACTTCTTCCTGTAATTGATTTCAAGTTTCAAAG
>NW_027531433.1:0-336 GCF_008692635.1 Crocuta crocuta | reverse complement strand
GCAATCCAGACACAGCTGAGCATGGGAAAGTCTGGTCCCTCGTCAGTCACAGCCTTTCAGAATCTTCAGTTCCAGAGAATAGAAAAAGAGGTTTTACATACTAATTCATTCTATGAAGCCAGTATATCCTTGATACTAAAATCCAAGAGTGTATATGAACTAAATGTAGNTTCCAGAGAATAGAAAAAGAGGTTTTACATACTAATTCATTCTATGAAGCCAGTATATCCTTGATACTAAAATCCAAGAGTGTATATGAACTAAATGTAGACGCTAATATCACTCATGAAAATAGTAATAAAAATTCTAACCCAACTAATATGATGTAGATTATTC
>NW_027531432.1:0-527 GCF_008692635.1 Crocuta crocuta | reverse complement strand
TGATAGGATGATAAATATTATTTCATATATTTCATATATATATGAGAGATCGCCTATATTTCATATATATATGAGAGATATCCTATATTTCATATATATATAAGAGATGGCCTATATTTCATATATATATGAGAGATGGCCTATATTTCATATATATATGAGAGATGGCCTATATTTCATATATATTGAGAGATGGGCTATATTTCATATATGTATGAGAGATGGCCTATATTTCATATATATATGAGAGATGGCCTATATTTCGTATACATATGAGAGATGGACTATATTTCATATATATATGAGAGATGGCATATANTTCATATATATATGAGAGATGGCCTATATTTCATATATATATGAGAGATGGACTATATTTCATATATATATGAGAGATGGACTATATTTCATATATATATGAAACAAGGACTCTAATGCGATACTAGCAACATGGTTCTTGCAAGGTAAATAAAACAATGAGGGCTGAAAGGACCTTTCATGTTCAAGGTCAGTTTTCCCTGATAGGA
>NW_027531431.1:0-1629 GCF_008692635.1 Crocuta crocuta | reverse complement strand
TAAATGCAGAGAATATTTAAGGAAAGATCCACAAAAGTATGGGCACTGATTATTTGTGGATAGTGTGAAATGGTGTGTGGAGAGGGAGGAGTACAGAGAACTTTTATGTTCACACTTCTCCTTCATTTACTGTTTGGATGTGGATTATCTTAGTAATATGTTAAAGGTAATTGGCCATCGAAAGAGAAACAGAGGACAGAGAGAGGTACAGGCAGAGTGCAGGTAGTTTTGAAAAACACTGAAGGAAACAAATTGGGCCGATAGTTTCCAAAGCACTTTAATATACTTCTCTGTAAGCTTCAAGTGCCTCGTAAACCCCACACTGAACGGGCAGTCAGCTTCACCCAGTCCCCAAAGCATACACAATCTTCAGTGGCTCATATTAAGGGCAACGTGGAAACCGATTAAAAAAAGAAAACATGTGTAATACTCTTCTTCGATATTACACAACACAGAATAAAAATGTGCAGTTAATGATTTATCCCACATCTACGAGTTATCTAAGAGGTGTCATGTACTTTGCTACTTGGCAGGAGGAAGACAGCAGAAGAAAATCCTTACACGTGAGAAGCACACTGTTCATTTGGCATTTCTCAAATATTTATTGAAGAAGGTTTGGGGACGCCTGCGTGGCTGAATCAATTAAGTGTCTGCCTCTTGAGTTCAGCTCAGGTCATGATCTCAGGGTCATGGGATCGAGCGCCGTGTCAGTCATTGCACTGACAGTGCAGAGCCTGCTTGGGATTCTCTCTCTCTCCCCCTCTCTCTGCCCCTCCCCTGCCCAAGCTCCCTCTGGTTCTCTGTTTCTCTGTCTCTTTCTCTCTCCAAATGAATAAACTTAAAAAAAAAAAAAAAGAAGGATCTAAACCAGGAAGCATTGGAAAGTCAAAGTGTACTTTAAAAATTCACAATCAATGGGCAAATCGACTCTAGAAATACTTTCGTAGGAAGGCACCATGTTAGAGCCACAGAGCGTCTGTTGGTTTGTAGACCTAATACAGACAGTCCTTCCTCCAGCTTTGGATCAGACCACTTTCTTCTGATCATGTATGAAGCAATTGGCTTATNCAGATCACTTTCTTCTGATCATGTAATGAAGCAATTGGCTTATGATCAAAAAAGCAGTCTTGTGTGAAAAATTCAACCAAACAGGGGAAATGCACTCAACACTGAGATGCTTACATTATGACAGGTACTTAAGAACTGAGACAGACTAAAAATACACCGGATACATATCTTCAATCCCTTACTTACTCCAGGGATTCTGAAGAAGTGGACTTCTGGTGACTTTCTACCACATTAAGTTAGCTAAGATGGAACTGCACTTCCCACAATACTAAACTTATAATACTAAACTAAATTCTAAACTTATAATTACATGTCCACTTTCACCATTATATTATGCCATTCTCCATAGGCAAAACAAAACGTATATTCTACAAAGGGATATTATTTTTTAAATGAAGAATACTGCTCAATAAAGACAGCCTGGAAAGAATTGAAATGTAGATGACTTTAAGCAATGTGAGTTAAGTTGGTTAGCCAGCTCACCTCCCACAGTATACAAAGATTAATTTGAAATGATTATAGAACTAAATCTAGAAGGAAAAGGTATTAAGCTTCCAAAAT
>NW_027531430.1:0-792 GCF_008692635.1 Crocuta crocuta | reverse complement strand
ATCATGATGGATAATTCTTTTTATATGCTGTTGAATTCGATTTGCTCGTATCTTGTTGAGGACTTTTGCATCCATATTCATCAAGGATATTGGCCTGTAGTTCTCTTTTTTTGCTGAGTGTCTGCCTTNGAGTCTCTGTCTGGCTTGGGAAGAAAAGTGATGATAGCTTCGTAGAATGAGTCCAGAAGTTTTCCTTCCATTTCTATTTTTTGGACTAGCTTGAGAAGAATGGGTATTCACTCTGATTTAAATGTCTGGTAGAATTCCCCAGGGAAGCCATCTGGCCCAGGGCTCTTATTTGTTGGGAGATTTTTGATAACTGATTCAATTTCTTCACTAGTTATGGGTCTGTTCAGATGTTCTATCTCTTCCCGTGTCAGTTTTGGTAGTGCACATGTGTTTAGGAATTTGTCCATTTCTTCTGGGTTGTCCAGTTTGTTGGCATATAATTTTTCATAGTATTCCTTGATAGTTGCTTGTATTTCTGAAGGATTGGTTGTAATAAATCCATTTGCATTTGTGATTTTGTCTATTTGGGTGCTCTCTCTTCTTTTTGAGAAGCCTGGCTAGAGGTTTATCAATTTTGTTTATTTTTCAAAACACCAACTCTTGGTTTCATTGACCAACTGTTCAACTGTTTTTTTGGATTCTATGTTGTTTATTTCTGCCCTGATCTTTATTATTTCTCTTCTTCTACTGGGTTTGGGGCGCCCTTGTTGCTCTCCTTCTGGTTCCTTTGGGTGCGCCATTAGATTTTGTATTTGTGCTTTTTCTAATTTCTTGAAATAGGCC
>NW_027531429.1:512-794 GCF_008692635.1 Crocuta crocuta | reverse complement strand
CGGTCAGATTCTTCCTCATCATTGTCCCAACTATTCTCCTCATTGCTTTGGCAGGGAACCTAGGTCCTAGGTCAGTCTGAAGAGAGGGGACATCTAGCACCTCACTTTCGGAGTCAAACTTCCATTCACTAGAGGTCAAGGGACAGATGGAATCTTTCTTTTAAATGCTTACTTTCGGGAACCTGGGTGGCTCACTCAGTTAAGCATTCAACTTCTGCTCAGCTCATGATCTCACAGTCTGCGAGTTCAAGCTCTGTGTCAGTCTCTGTGCTCTGTGCTGAC
>NW_027531429.1:0-473 GCF_008692635.1 Crocuta crocuta | reverse complement strand
CCTCCCCTGTGTGCACTCTCTGTCTCTGTTCTCTCTCTCTCAGAAATGAATACACATTTTAAAAACTTTTTAAATTAAAAAAATAAAGATACAGATAAAAGCTTACTTTCCATCCTTTCCAGGAAACAACCATCAGAAGACCTTTACCTAAACGACTATCAGTCTGATGAAAACGTTGCACTGAAATAGGTGAGGGAAAATACATTTTTTTATTAAATCTAAATTTAAGTCTCGTAAGAAAAACAAAGAAAGAAACAAACATCACCCCAGATCAGGAGATCCTACTTCATTCATACCTGCTTAGGTATTGTGAGGAATAGGCAGACATGTTCCCATTCAAAAGGCAGATTCCTTCTAGAATCTCTGGTTCTTGATCCTTCAACAACTTATAAAATTTGAATAACTGTTCCCTCT
Organism: Crocuta crocuta; assembly: GCF_008692635.1. NCBI lineage: Eukaryota > Metazoa > Chordata > Mammalia > Carnivora > Hyaenidae > Crocuta > Crocuta crocuta. Next base: position 59 of record NW_027531429.1, on the reverse strand, counting down.
TCCTACATACATACAGAAGATGAGAATCCTTCACATCTATGTATACATAACCAACCTAG
>NW_027531428.1:0-538 GCF_008692635.1 Crocuta crocuta | reverse complement strand
ACAGGGCTGGTTCAATATTCACAAATCAATCCATGTGATACATCATATTAACAAAAGAAAAGATAAACACCATACAATCCTGTTGATCGATGTAGAAAAAGCATTTGACAAAATACAGCATCCCTTCTTAATAAAGACCCTAAAGAAAGTCGGGATAGAAGGAACTTACTTAAAGATCATAAAAGCCATCTATGAGAAGCCCTCAGCTAACATCATCCTCAACGGGGAGAAACTGNAACTGAGTGCTTTCCCCCTGGTATCAGGAACGTGACAGGGATGTCCATTATCACCACTGTTGCTTAACATAGTGCTGGAAGTCCTAGCATCAGCAACCAGACAACAAAAGAAAATAAAAGGCATCAGAATTGGTACAAAAGAAGTCAAAACTTTCACTTTTCGCAATCCACATGATACTCTACATAGAAAACCCGACAGACTCCACCTGAAGCCTACTCGAGTCGATCCATAAATTCAGCAATGTTGCAGGAAACAGAATCAACGTACAGAAATTGGTTGCATTTTTATACACCAAGAATGA
>NW_027531427.1:0-817 GCF_008692635.1 Crocuta crocuta | reverse complement strand
TCTGCAAAAAGTGAAAGTTTCACTTTCTCTTTGCCAATTCTGATGCCTCTTATTTCCTTTTGTTGTCTGGTGGCTGATGCTAGGACTTCCAGCACTATGTTAAACAACAGTGGTGAGAGTGGACTTCCCTGTCGTGTTCCTGATCTCAGGGGGAAAGGTCTCAGTTTTTCCCCATTGAGGAGGATGTTAGCTGAGGGCCTCTCATAGATGCCTTCTATGATGTTTAAGTAAGTTCCTTCGATCCTCTCTTTGTCTAGNAGAGTCTTTATTAAGAAGGGATGCTGTATTTTGTCAAATGCTTTTTCTGCATCTATTGACAGGATCATATGGTTTTTATCTTTTCTTTTATTGATATGATTTATCACATTGATTTGTGAATGTTGAACCAGCCCTGTAACCCAGGAATGAATCCCACTTGATCTTGGTGGATAATTCTTTTTATGTGCTGCTGGATTCGATTTGCAAGTATCTTGTTGAGGATTTTGCATCCGTATTCATCAAGGATAATGGCCTGTAGTTCTCTTTCTTTGCTGGGTTTCTGTCTGGCTTGGGAATCAAAGTGATGCTGGCTTCATAAAATGAGTCTGGAAGTTTTCCTTCGATTTCTATTTTTTGGAATAGCTTGAGAAGAATGGGTATTGTGTTTTAAATGTCTGGTAGAATTCCCCAGGGAAGCCATCTGGCCCAGGGCTCTTATTTGTTGGGAGATTTTTGATAACTGATGCGATTTCCTCAATTGTTATGGTTCTGTTCAGGTTTTTTATCTCTTCCCGTGTGAATTTTGGTAGTGTGTGTTTAGGAATGTGTCCATTTCTTC
>NW_027531426.1:0-523 GCF_008692635.1 Crocuta crocuta | reverse complement strand
CATTTTGCCTCTAGGAGAAAACCAGTATGCTTTCCTGAGTACGATAACCTGCCTGTGTCACAGTGAGACCCTTATGAGCAGGAGACGGTGCTGTGACTCTCAGCTGTGGCTAGNCAGAGAACCAAATCCCTTCCCCTGCTGACCTCTCTGGGGAACGGAAGCCCCACACTCTTAATGAGCCCATGTCACTGAGCTGCCCAGACATGCCAATCCTCAGGGACAACAACTATGGAGGACAATGCCAGAGGAGATCTAATATGTCTCTTCTATTAGTTCACATATTTCACAGAAGATAACAACTCCCTAGACCTCCCCAGCTACCCTTGCTGCCATCTGTGAATGACCTACATGTTTTACAAAACACTTAAGATTTTCTTTACAATAGCCCAAAATATTTACATGTACATATATAAGATGGAATGCATTCAGTTACTTAATTTTAAATGTGAACGAATTATTAATTTAATTTTTTGTCTTTTTTATTTTTACACATAGTTTATTGTCAAGTTGGTTTCCATATAAC